>NC_046657.1:129922405-129927586 GCF_010883055.1 Belonocnema kinseyi | reverse complement strand
ATATTAGCACCTAATTAGCCCTAAATTCTGACCAAAAGCAGATCTTGATACCACTAATATTTTCCGTGTTTCACAACACCGGTCACCTGAAGCCAGCACTACCACACGTTTTTGGTAAAAAAAAGTGCCCGGATTTTTTGAATAACACAAATCCAGAGCACTTAATTAGCACTGCATTCCTGCGCAAAGGAGAATTTAATACCACTAATAGTTTCCGAGTTTCGCATACCAGAGTCACCTGAAGCTAGCATTACTAAACGTTTTTGTTTTTAAAAAAAGTGCCCGGATTTTTTGCAAAGCATAAATCCAGAGCATTTAATTAGGACTAAATTCCTGTGCAAAGCTGATCTTGATTCCACTAATAGTTTCCGAGTTTCGCATACCAGAGTCACCTGAAGGTAGCATTACTACATGTTTTTGATCAAAATTACCGGGCACAAACTTTAGTTTTCGCAGAATATATTAGCACTTAAATAGCACTAAATTCCGGCGCAAAGCAGATCTTAATACCACTAATAGTTTCCGAGTTTCACAACACCAGTCACCAGAAGCCAGAACTACTACACGTTTTAGGTAAAAAAAAAGTAGCCGGATTATTTGCAAGGCATAAATCCAGAGTACTTAATTAGCACTAAATTCCTGCGCAAAGCTGATCTCGATACCACTAATACTTTCCGAATTTCGCATACCAGTGTCACCTGAAGCTAGCATTACTACACGTTTTTGTTAAAAAAAAGTGCCCGTATTTTTTGCAAGGCATAAATCCAGAGCACGTAATTAGCACTAAATTCCTGCGCAAAGGAGAATTTGATACCACTAATAGTTTTCGAGTTTCGCATACCAGAGTCACCTGAAGCTAGCATTACCACATGTTTTTGATCAAAATTACCGGGCACAAAATTTAGTTTTGGCAGAATATATTAGCACTTAATTAGCACTAAATTCCTGCTCAAAGCAAATCTTGATACCACTAATAGTTTCAGAGATTCGCATACCAGAGTCATCTGAAGCCAGCATTACTACACGTTTTTGGTAAAAAAAAAAGTGCCCGGATTTTTCTTAAGGCAGAAATCCAGAGCACTTAATTAGCACTAAATTCCTGCGCAAAGGAGATTTTGATGCCACTAATAGTTTCCGAGTTTCGCATACCAGTCACCTGAAGCCAGCACTACTACACGTTTTTGATCAAAATTACCGGGCACAAAATTTAGTTTTTGCAGAATATATTAGCACTTAATTAGCCCTAAATTCCGACGCAAAGCAGATCTTGATACCACTAATATTTTCCGTGTTTCAAAACACCGGGCACCTGAAGCCAGCATTACCACAGCAGAATGTTCACGTAAATATTCGAATTATCCTCTTTAGGAATGCAATATTAAAATAAAACTTTTTATTTTTTTACTGTTCACATGTATTTATCATAAAAATAACATATGGAATTTCAAGGTCAGGATTTTCAATCAATTACTTCCATTACTTCCATGTTATTATTTTTTAAATATTATTATTAAAATTGATTTATGTATAACCAACAGTAAAATTTGTCATACAATGGTAAATTTATCCCATTCTTTCTAGATCTAGATTTTATACCTAATTATCTTTATCATCTTTTCAGTGACTTGTTCATTCTTAATTTCTATAACACAATCTTCTAATTTTTTAGGTAATACAAATAAATTACATATACTAAGAATATGTTCAAATCAAGAAAAGTGACTTTCAGTCCTGGAGAATAAATCAATAATCCATAATAATTAAAAAATTTCAAATTCCCGCTCGAACAAAGCAGAGTTTATTGCGCCATCTCGTGGCATGTGGTCAAAATAATCCGTTTTGAATGTAGCGGCATTGCCGAATTTAGCCGAAAAGTAGCGGAAAAAAACCAAGCCACAAAATCGCCGATAGCGCTGCTCTCGTGACATGTGGCCTAACTAGACCCTTGCCGCATCTAGGTAAAATATCTTTGGTGATACTTAGAAAATTGTCGATTTTACCAGTCTTAGGTTCCCCCGGATTTTTTTCTAGAATAATAAATATTTTGTCTTAAAAATTTGGGAAATGATAGTGAACATGCTAACGGACGTCCTCACACACTTTTTTTGTTGGTTAATTCCAAAAAGTTTTAATTTAGCAAAATGTGATTAATTTGCATAGCGCTTATGAAACAGTATCGCTTTTTTCAGTGTTAGATTGCCCCGGCTTTTTCCTAGGATAAGAAATATTTTGCCTTCAAAATCTGGGAAATGATAGTGAACACGCTAACGGACGTCCCCACATACTTTTGTTGTATTTTTTTATCAAAATATTTTTGACATTGCTAACAACGTGCGTGTATATTTCGAGGTTATGTGTGTTACAATTCACCCGAGCGTTATTCCCAAACTGCACAATATTTTTGGCCGAAAACTTTGGACTTATAAATAAACATAGTAACTAATCACCAGGAACTAACCTTGTTTGCAAGCAATCAAAAAAGTTTATTTCATAAATAATTTCCAGATTATCGGAAAGACAAAGATGAAAAACAACGTAACCTCAAAATAATGCATATGCATGAAATTTTTATTTAGCACAATCAATTTTTTTTGTTATTATCCCTCAAAAAAGAGTCACGGGACGTCCGTTATGATATTTTATAGCATCTCCGAATTCAGTTTAAATTTTTTTTTATTTTTGTGGAAAAAAAGCTACAGCTATTCAATTCTTCGTTCAAAATTAATTTTTTTTTGTTTTAAATTTATACAATTTTATTAAAAAGTAATTTTTTAGCTGAAAATTCATTACTATAGTTGAAAATTCGTTCCTATGGCTGAAAATGCGACTATTCTATTGAAAAATTCGCCTTTTTTTGGTTGATAGTTAATTTTTCTAACAGGAAATTCAACTATTGCATTTTTGGTTGACAATTTTGTCTTTTTTATTGAAAATTCACTTTTTTTGTTGAAAATTATCTTTTTTTGTTTGCATATTATTTTTTGATAAAAATTGATCTTTTCTATTAGCAAAATTACATGCCCTGTTGAAAATTCATCACTTTAGGTCGAAAAATCATGTTTAGGTTGAAAATATTACTAATTTTTTTAAATTCATTTTTCTTTTAACAAAATATTATCTTTATTGTAAAATTCAACTATATGTTTGAAAATTGATCTTTTGTTTAAAAAAATATTATTCTTGTTTCTAAATTCATCTATTTGTGTTAAAAATGAAAATGCTTTCAAAAAATGTCATTACTTTGGCTCTGACTTTGGTCAAAAAATTTTTTTTCTGGTTGAAAATTAATTTTTTAGTTGGAAATTTGACTTTTCGGTTGAAAATTCATCTTCTTGTTTCTTCTTTATTCATAATGCGTCCTCTAAGGGTTTACATGGCATATTTTCTAGAAACTTATCCTCACTACTTAAATCTGTATTAATAATAAATCTTATTAATAATAAGAGTCGAGCTCCGTGAAAAAGGCCCGCAAATCAGAGAGTGACTCACTTCATCGCGATGGATGTATGTATGAACAAGTCCTTACTCGCTCTCTGAGTCGCGGGTTTTTTCACGTAGCGCGACTCTCATTGGGCGGACGCATTGTCGTTTGCGCTTTTTATCACGAATCCATTTCTTTTCATAAATATTGAACCATTTTATTGATTTTTTTAATTATTAATTTTTCAACTTTTTGCTGTTTTTTTTTAAATTTAACTGCATTTTATTCCATATTAAACTCGTTTTCGGTAAGAATACTAACCATTCAATTTTTTGTTGAAAATTCATCTTTATGAGTTAAAGTTACACCGTTTTGTTGTAAAGTAACTTTTTTGATTAATGATTCAATACTTTAGTTGAAAATTCATCACTATTGCTTCAACATTTAACTATTTCTTTGAAAAATTCCTTTTTTTGTTGTTGAAAATTAATTATTTTAACAGAAAATTTAATTTTTTTGTTAAAAAGGTTTTCTTTTTTAGTGAAAAATTCGGTTTTTTTGTTGTAAGTTGAACTATATTTTTGAAAATTAGTTTTTAAAATCTTTTGGTTGAAAATTGAACTTTTTCTTTTCTAGATAAAAATTGATCTTAATTCGTTGAAAGTTCTACTATTGGGTAAGAAAATAAACAATGCTATCAAAACAGTGTATATTTTTTCAGTATACAATAGTGTTATGTTTGTAAATTTCAGAAGTACGCAGGAAAAAGTGACCAGTAATTAAAATATTGAATTGTTTCTTTTTAAAGTGAATTAATTGCCAACGTTTACACCAATTTTTATTGTATATAACGAAATTTTTTAAAATGAAGAACGTTTGAAAATACAATTTTTGAAACAATTAAGAACATGAGGAAACTCCTTTTTATCTCAGGTTTAGGATGGCGGTGTAGCCTGAGATAAAAATGACTTTCCTATATAATTATTCGTGTTATTATTATTATTATGTTTTTATTAAACTTTTACTCGGGTAAACCCGGTTATACATCATAGCCACAAAATAAGTCAAGTGACTGATGAGATTAGAATGTTATAAGTTAATTCAAATAATTTAATACGATGCTTGAAAACTGCTGCGATGATGTTGTAGGTATACAATTGCGAGCAGCCACGAGCGTTGGAGGTGAGAACAGTCACCTCTGGATGCTTTCTTAGAGCTACCATCTGCCACTCCACGGGTTTTTAGTCGCTCGCTTCCTGATGGTCAAGGAAGTTTCTTATAATGCGACAGGTGTTTAATAAAACGGCCTTTTGAGCTGCTGCCAATACCCTACTGACTCCTAAATGTTCAAGATGTTCAGTGCATCTTGCGTGCACATTTCCTGTAGGCAAAATCACAATGGAATGAATAGATGCATGATTCACATTACTCCATATGGTCTTTACTCCATGCCTTAACTCGCTATACTTGTGGATCTTGGTTGTATAGGTTGACTGAAAATTTCGGTTAAGCGGTCGATTGGCCCGGATGTAATGATCCGTTTGGATAGTAACATCCCAATATAAGATGTAATCTTCGCTTTCTAAAACGGGCATTGGAAAGTATCTATAGAAAGGCATCCATTCTTTTAACAGGCCTAGGTTTAGGGCAAGTTCTTGATGTATAATGCCCGCTACATCATTATGTCTGTGCGTATATTCTCTCTGAGCCATTTCGCGACAGCCATCAATAATGTGCTCGATGGATTCGTTGGTATCTCC
>NC_046657.1:129919068-129922305 GCF_010883055.1 Belonocnema kinseyi | reverse complement strand
TTTGCGCAGGAATTTAGTGCTAATTACGTGCTCTGGATTTATGCCTTGCAAAAAATACGGGCACTTTTTTTTAACAAAAACGTGTAGTAATGCTAGCTTCAGAAGTGTGCCGCATCAATTCTGATGAAGTCACCGTCCAGAATTTCAATACATTTATTAGAGCGTTTATAAGATCAAAATTGTGCACGAGGAAAAAACGGAATTAATGGAATTCAAGGAATTCACAGAAGGAACGTAATTAATGGAATTCAAGGAACTCAAGAAATTTATGCAATTCACGAGATTTATGAAAATCATGGAATTCGCAGAATTGATGAAATTAACGGAATTCGCGAAATTTACGGAATTTATTAAATTTACGGAATTAATGGAATCGCGGAATTCACGGAATTCATGGAATCGCGGAATTCACGGAATTCATGGAATGTATGGAATTCCCGGAACTGATAGAATTCAAATAATTCACTACAATTACGGAATTCACTGCAGTCACGGAATTCACTGGATTTGTGGAATTCATCGAATTTATGGAATTAAAAAAAATGATGAAATATACCGAATTCACGGAATACGCTTAATTTCTGAAATTCATGGAATTCAAGGAATTCAAGGAAGTCATGGGATTCATGTAATTCGCGGAATTCTAGGAATTGAAGGAATTCAAGTAATTCGAGGAGTTCACAGAATTGTTAAAATTCAAAGAATTCGTGGAGGTCCATGAATTCCATACAGTCAGTGAAGTCGGTGACTTACGTTTCAGAAATAAATTTCCAATACATGTAGTGGAAGTTTCCAGCAGAAATTTTTAACAGTGTAGTAATAAAAGTAACAGAAAAAAAAGATTAGAAAAACACAGCAAAATTGCTTTCTTGAAAATTTTTAAGCAAAGTTAAAATAAAATAATTTATGCATCAACAAAAAAGTTACTTTTTTCAGTTTCTCTCAGAATTTCCGCTACCTAACTTGTAATCGAAAAGAAACCTTTTCTAGGCAGAAAAGGGTAACTTTTCAACAAAAGTACTATTTTTATAAGTAGGAAAAGTATCGTATTGTTTTAATCTTGCCAGCCAATTAAAAGAAAATACTTTTTGGTGTTTTTCCTCAATTATTAGTTTCTTTGTTACTTTTTTTATAAGTAATATATCAAACATTCTGAGAAGAACAGAAGATAGTAGCTTTTCGTGTTGGCAATGCTGTCATCTTATGTTAGGCTTACTTACAAACTTTCAAGAAAGCTATTTATCTGGGTTTCGCGAATCACTAATTTTCTTTTAATTTGTTTCGAAGTAATATAACAGAAACTTAAGGAGGAGTAAGAAATAATTACTTGCGTTGTTAAGAAAGGTTTTATTTTATTTTAATCTTGCCAACAAATTTCTAAGAGACTTGTCTGCCCTCTGGAATTTTTAGTTTTTTTTTCACATTTCTTACAAGGTATGTAACAGAAATTCTAAGAGAAGTCGAAAACATTAACTTTTTGTCAGTAGAGGTGTTATGTTATGTTAGGCTTGCTTAAAAATGTAGCAGAAAGCAATTTTTATGGGTTTCGCGAGTGGTGTGATTCTCTGTAAATCTTGTTACAACTTATGAAACAGAAATTCTAACAGGAATTGACAAGTGTGATTTTTATCAGTAAAAACTGTGTTTTATGAATTTAATGGTGCTAACCAAATTTAAAATTTCATTTTTGTGGGTTTCTTAAATTTTCAGGTGTTTTACTTTTATTACATGTTATTCAATAGAAATTCTGAAAGGAACCCAAAAGAGTAACTTTCGGTTATTGAAGATGTTACATTATGTTAAGCTTGCTTACAAATTTTCAAAAAAGCAAGTTTGCTGGTTTTCACAAATATTCATTCTTCTTTTTTTTAGTTTGGTTGCAAGTTTTTTAACATAATCGTTACGAGAGATCGAAAAGAAAAATTGAAATGTGTTACTTTTGATACGATTTATGTAACAGAAATTGTGCGAGAAATCGAAAGGGTTACTTTTGTTGTTAGAAAATCTATTTTCTTATTCAAATCTTAGTTTAGGTTTTTGTCAGTTTTGTTGAAAGTTATGTCACAGAAGTTATGAGAGAACAGTTGGTTCGTTGGTTTAATCTTGTTAATACATGTTGGGTGTAGAACATTTCACAATTTCAAAAAGTTTTGGAAGTTTCAACTTTGTGTTTTGCAATAAAAAATGGGAGTACGATAACTCCACGGGGAAATTACCTATTGTGGGATCTGTACTGTTGTGACCAAAAAAATACATTATCTTAACGCTCGAGACACGTGCGATGGACTAGGCTAGGCACCTATACTCTATTCAACGAGAAAATGATCGACAAGAATGACGAATTTGCGTCC
This sequence comes from Belonocnema kinseyi, assembly GCF_010883055.1. Classification (NCBI taxonomy): domain Eukaryota; kingdom Metazoa; phylum Arthropoda; class Insecta; order Hymenoptera; family Cynipidae; genus Belonocnema; species Belonocnema kinseyi. The sequence continues at coordinate 129,919,954 of NC_046657.1, read as the reverse complement.
AGTTCGCGCAATCTGTCATAAAGGCGTGGCTTAGAGATTTTAAATCTTCGGAAACCTTGCTGCGAAGGGCCTTAGTTTTAAATGTCTGACCTCTCTGTTTCCCAATCGTCATAATTCATTTATAGCTGTAGAAAAAACTTCTAATGCCTGTTTAATATTTGTTAAACACACCCTTTACGGGGTCCACTCCACCTTTTTCTGAAAAAACTGCGCGCTCTCGATCATTGTCTCACTGAATGAGGGATATATATGAGGGATATTTTTGACACATCAAAAATGCTACAGATCAATTGCCAAACCCTGATTTTTTTTCAACAGTTCCAAAAATTAATTTTGCATATACGGGTAATTTTCATTGCATTTTAGAGTAAAATATCCTACTAGAAAAAGAAAGAAGACACAATTAGGAAAAAAATTTGTAAGTATAATAATCCGCTATATCTTTCATATGTTTCGAGTTATAATATATTGAAAAATCCTCACTTTGTTGGATTTTCAGTGAAAAATCTCTTAAGTTTCTGAATACACGGTGTAGCTTCGCATCTAATTACTGCACGGAAGTGTTCCACAAGTCAGTGAAATTAGACTCAATTTGCTGTGATTAAAAAATAAAGAACAATGCCCTACCTATAACAGATCATAAGTTATGATCCATCAAAGTTGGACATTTTTGCCTGTTTTTACGGGCTACAAAGTGGAGTTTAGTTTTTTCAAATTTAATCGTGTCAGGTTCACTTTCCGCTGATGATGCCATATGATAAAATAGAATCTACAAAAATCTGCGTACATCAAAAAAAAGTCTTAGTTATATTATTTTGAGAATTGCAAGGTTTCGAAAATTCCATGCACTCTTCCTGCATACAGACACCTGAGCGTACCGTAAAGT
>NC_046657.1:129914850-129918968 GCF_010883055.1 Belonocnema kinseyi | reverse complement strand
TTTGAAGAATTTTTGTGGCAAAAAAGTGATTATAACTGATTGAAAATGCGTAATATATGATTTCTTTATCCATAAGCAAATATTTTTATTCATAATTGTTTAATTGAATACTTTTTGAGTACCTTTGTAGGAAAAAATTAATTGTAAATGATTAAAACTGTAATGGATTTTTGGTTTATCAATAAACAATTCGTTTTTAGTAATTGCTTGTTAAAATATCTTCTAATGAATGCCCTTCTTGCATTTAATTTCATAAATACTTTCACAACAATTCTAATTTGCAGTGATTTCTGTAAATTGAACATACATGCTTTTACCATTTTCGCGAATTAAATATAAAAAAGTATTAAATGTAATTCATTATTTAAAAAATAAATAAGTATTTGAATCAATTGTTTGTATCTAAAAACTCTTTACGCAATTTCATAAAATAGTTCAATACGTTAAAATTAAGTTATTGAAAAATAAGTAGTAAAACAATTAATGGAATAATGAATTATTTATTGAATTTATTAATTGAATGAATTACGGACTACATGCGTGGGCTTTAAATTCATTCCCATTTTTTTCTAAATAAACATGCATTCGTACAACACTCAAGAGATCAAGTGTTTATAAAAGATAAGCTTAATAGATTTCCAAGCTTGGTAAAATTTGCTGGAGTGACTGTAATTTTATGACCTGTGAAGACAGATAAGTATGGAATAAATAGTAAAAATTATTTATTAGAATATATTGTTACAAACAATGATGAAAATGTATTTGTTAATTGATAAAAAGTATTTACCACATTTTTATAAATTATAATTACTTTTGTGCGACAAAATCACTCAAAAAGTTCACAACAGTGGTTACGACAAGATTCTGTTATGAACAATTATTAATAAAAATGTTTGATTATGGATAAAAAAACATTACACTTTCAATCAATTGAAATCACTTTATTGCCCCAAAAATACTAACAAATGGTCAAAAAGTAATCACAAGTAGTGAGAGGAAGCTTTTGTTATAAATAATTATTTATTTTTTATTAAAACAAAGATCTCTGAACTGAACCTGTCACGATTAACTTTGAAAAAAACTAAAAACCACTTTTTTGTCCGTAAAAAGAAGCAAAAATTGCCAAATTTGAGGGGTATTGCCTATTATAGGTAGGGCATTGTTCCTTTTTTTTAATCACAGAAAATTAAGTCTACTTTCAATCACCTGCGGAACACTTTTTCGTGCAGTAATTAGGTAATGGGGATTGTTCACTTTATCATAACTCGAAAACTATGAAAGATAGTGGAATACTATTACAACAAAACGTCTTCACACAATGCAATTGGAATTATCCGTATATGTAAAATTAACTTTTTGAACTGTTAAAAAAATCGCCGTTTGTCAGTCGGTCTGTTCTAGCATTTTTGATAAGTCAAAAGAGACCATTTTACGAAACTTTCTCATTATAAACATTAAAAGCAAGATTTTTTGGAACAATGTCTGAACGTAATGCCTGGACAGACTTTGAAGCTTTTTTTGTTTATTTTTTGTGTGTGCACTACTATTGCATACTTCCGGCTGTTTCATAGATTTTGAAACACCCTGTATAGGCTAATTTGAATTAGTGATATACTTATCACTGATTCAGATTTACAAAATAAAATAGGAAAAATGTTAAGAAAATGCCCTTTCGTTTATAACGGTCTATGATTTTAACGAAATTCACAAGCATAATGCCATTCAGATATAAAAAATTTTGTTATTAGATTCTTGACAGCTTTTTTGCCGTTCTACTTTCTTATAGAGGAAGTTTTTAATGGTAACCGAAGGAAATAAAAATTGTTATTTTCTAAGGGAATAAGTTAAATTGTATCATACCGGTTTGACAAAAACGTTTTTTCTGATTATTTAGTTTTTTTAATTAAAAACGGGAATTATCCCAAAATGGTTAAAATTCTCATTAATACTTTTTCTTTCTGTGTCTAATAAACTGAATCGTCTTCTTTAGAAATCTGTTTAACAATTTTTTTTAAAGTCGAACTTTTTTTAAACTGTGGCGGTTTTCATGAAAATATTCAAATTAAATTTACTCAACCACCCATCATTTTTTCTCTCTTAATTTTTTTCAAGATTTGTCCTGTTGTTAAGAGTAAATTCTATGGTAGTCTACCCTGTACCCAAGCGTCGGAGGAAGTAGAGCATTTTTTCCCTAGAGAACGAAAATTCGCGTTTCATACCAAAACGATACAAGGTATAAAAAAACTCAAACAAATAAACAATACTGCTTCTCTAAAAAAGTTTAGAAAATATCTTTTGACACTTTCTTCTATATTGAGTTAATTCCAGATTTTTTCGAAAATATGTACAGAATTCGTTGAAATTTATGTTTTTTCAACAATGCGATTTTATGGAGTCTTAAAAAACAAAGAATGACATAACAATTTCCACAACTTTTAAATGCAAATTTTTCCTTTGCAGTCGGTTTTTTGGTATTATTCAGCGAAAATCAATAAATAAATTTGTCAAAATTCAAATATTATTGGGTAATGATGTTTCTCAACTCGCAAATATACGTGTCGGCGAACTTCTTCTAAAAAACATATTTCGTCTATGACTTTAGAGTAATATAGAGTTTGTGTCGTTTGAAATGGTTCGATTCATAGGCAAATCTCAATTAAAAGGCTTTTTTCATTTGTTCCATTAGGTAAAAAATTATAGGGGATTTTTTGCGCACATTTTTACTGTATATAAACATAAAAAAACGAAAACAAATATCCTATTCATATTATAATTTTCCAAAGATGATTAAAACGAAATATTTCTTTTACTTTGTGCGTATTTGTTCATTCATTTGCAAAAAATTGTTTGTTTACTTATTTTTGAAGTGAGTATTCATATAGCGATTGAAAATGTTTTTAATTTTAGAAAACGATTTATAAATACGTAATCTATTTCATTTATTTTCTCCATTTCGCCACTTTTTGAGTTCGGAAGTAAGTCAGTGGATTAAGACATATACAAACAATGCAAAATTCTAATATGAATAATTTGTTTTATTTATCGTTTTTGAGTGTAAAAAATGTATCTCCTAATAGGGAGCAGAATATGTTATTCGATTCCGAAATATTCCCCGTTGTTTTCTCTTTTCCCAAAAGAGAGTTTCCAAATTATTAGAATTTTTTAGTGAAAGATTGGTTCTTTTTATTTCCTGATTTATCATAAGATATAATTTAGTTACAAGCCAAGCGTTACTGTAAAACACTGTGGAATGGACTACATTAATATAAACAATAATAAATTCAGAGATTTAAAAAGGCAGGTTGCCTCAGTAAATTTACCTTTAATAGTTTCAGAGAAGAGGATGAATTTTTTCAGAAACAGAAAGAAGCAGACAAATACACTTATTAGGTTAAAAAAATATCACAGTCTCAGCAAAAATTTAAATCATTTTTGGATAATTTTGGGTTTCAATTTAAAAAATCGAAGTACTCATAAATCGGTCAAAAAAACGTTTTTGTCAATTCCGTAAAGTAAATGTCGTCTTATTCCTTCTGAAAAATACCAAATTTGGGTGGAAAATGATTCTGTGACTTGAACATGGACTCCGGCTCTATTTGGATTTAATTTGACCTGCATGTAATAAAAATTTACCTGTAAAATATCCATAATATGCATCTCTCGTAATTCTTTCGTTGTGAAACTGAAAGCCGCAACAAATTTTCCGATGCTTGAGAAGGCCTTTAGTGGTCCAATCTTGCCAAAGGCCACTTTTGAGTACAACATAGGTCCTGCGGTACATTTTATTCACTCTTGTGTCTTTTACATTATATATTTTCTCTTCGATAAGATCTTCGAACGATTTTTTATCGACGAAGTAGGAGAATTTGTGAGAACTTCCCTCATCCTCATCGCTCACTTCTTCTTCCTCTGTGAACATCAAGTCATCGTTATTGGCAGTTGAGAACACTTTTCTATTGATTATGTCCATTCCTAATGTAATGCAGCTTTGAAAATTTGGTTTAAGCATCAGGTTTTAGATTGTTTCAGGTGCAAGTTCTCTGTTTAAATCAGCTGACAAATCTTTCCAAACTTTGGCCTTTTTTGAAACTATTTTAGTTCCACCATCAGATCGAAAA
>NC_046657.1:129912125-129914750 GCF_010883055.1 Belonocnema kinseyi | reverse complement strand
TTTTAATTCGGTCACATACTTGTAGAGGCGTGACAGGCAACCACATATTCGGTCGCGCCAAATTATAGTTCATTTGAGATCCAAAATGGTAATAATCTAATTTTACTTTAGAAGTCAATGGAAATATAATTTTTATTGAGTAGAAAAGGTCTTGAAAGAATTCGAAAACTCTAAAGACTTTTTGAAATCCAAATTATGCCCAAAATGTAGCAAAGATGTTAGTAGAAAATAGTAATAACAGATTTAAATTAAAAAATTTATTTTTTATTCAAGTTTTAATTTTTTTGGAAATTAGTAGAAAAGTGAATTTGAAGATACAGTTAAGTTTTATTTAAATTTAAATAAACTAAAAAAACTGTCTGGTTGAATATGTCCTTACTATTTTTTTCTGGTTAAAGAAATAAGAATTCTGAAAATTAATTTCCTTATAAAAACTTCTGAAAAAATTTGTTTCCTAAATTTCCTTATAGACCTAGATAAATGTCTTCTGATATATTGCATTTTTTAAATATTTGAGAATTTAGTAGTATATGAGTTTTTTAACAGCTGTAAAGTGTAAGAAGCATTTTCGAAAGTCAAGGGAAATTACAGCTTGCTTATACAGTTTAGCTAAGGCCATGTTATAAATATGAACCATTTTTTTCAAATTGAAATAAGAAGTAATTCAATCTTACAAAATGTAATTTTCCCTGTTCCAGAAATCTAACTTTAAGAAAAATGTAAGTTTGCTTAATTTTTTTATTAGTATTTAATACTAAAACTTGACATAAAAATTTCGATAATTTTCGTCTTTTTGTTGTTTTAATATCTGAGCTAATTACATTTTTTAAATCACAATCATAAAAAATAATATAAACCAATGCTATAAATTCACAGAACTATTATGTACTTTAATAGTCTATATTTTTATAAAGAATTTGACACCGTTTTTATTTTATTTTTGATAAATAGATAAGTTTCCTAAGTTTTTATTTAGTTTCCTTTAATTATTTCCTTTATTTCTTTATTTTGTTTTTAATGAGAAAAATAAGTTGAAACTTTAAAATTTTTTCCACTGGTCATGTATAGAAAACTATACTTTCCAGCTGGTCGATTAAGCTTTTGTTTGAATGTCCTTGTTTAACTGTTTGCATATTTAATTCCATTCAACCAAAAAATACAGGATCTGGCACTTTTTTGTTAGACTTATTTTTTCAAAAATTGTATACTCCTATATTATATTATATATTATTTTATGTATTATTACAATATTTTAATTGCTTAAAGCTTCTTGTTCTTCAAAAATCAATAAATTCCAATCACGATTTTTTCTTACTTCTTAAATCTTGTAAACAAGAACAAATGTTTTCATGTAATAAATAAATGACGAAATTTCGTTATCAAATAATTTTTTATAATGTGATAAGCCGTGATTATTTCTGCCGTCTTGGAGAAAAAAGTTACTCTCTAAAGTTTGACGTAAGGGTCATTTTCGCTCAATTGGAATGTTTTAAATTGAAAATATATGAAAACCTTTCAATTTAAAATTCCTCTCCTTATAAAAATTTTTCTATTTCAAAGGCTTTACATTTATTCCAATTTTTCACGAGGTTTGACATCGAATAATCTGCTTATTGCAGCTTTAAATTATTTATATCCTAAAGCTTGCAAAAAAATGTATTGCCGAATCATAAGTGATTACATTTAGAACGTTTAAAATGAAATAATTTGAATTAACAGGTTATATTCAAAGCATATTCAAAATTTTACAAATACTGAGATTTTGGATTTTAAAGTTATAAAATAGTTTCTTTTAATAATTATTATTTTATTTTCACGCTTCTAAAAGAAAATAATTACACGGCAATTTGAATTGTTATCGTTTCAAATTTCTTTCATTTAAAACCTTTTAATTTCAAAGGCTTTGAAGTTATAATCCAATTTTTGAAACTGAATAATTTTAAATGGAATAATTATTATTTAATTGCTAACATACTTCTAATTTGAAATAAAATTGTGGGATAATAAAGTATTTCCATGTAAAATAGTCATGCTGAAGATTAAACGCTTCCTTTTATATTTTGACATTGTCGACTTCTGAATAGTTTCAAACCAAAAACTTCAGAACTATGAGTCCTAAATACTTTCCTGAGTTTTTTTTTGTTGAATTTAACTAATTATTATAAAAATAAAGGAAATTTTTTCAATTTCTTCAGCTTATTTGAATGCTCTCCATTGTTGAAGGCAAGAAACAACCCACATTTATCTGTATTCAATTCAATCAAATTTAAAATTTAACGACAGTTTCATTTTTATTGAACTAAATTGTACTTAAATTTAATACCATTTAACACCATTCAACATCTACAATTTTAACTGAAATTTACTTAAATTCAACTAAATTTTACATAAATTTTGAATTTAAATAAAATGTATTCACTTTTCAAAATGATCTAAATTTTATTCAATCTTTAAATTTTGTTTTACAAAATAATTTTTTAAATTGCACGACAATAAATCTTAATGTACCAATAGAATTGTTTTAAAACTTACCAGGTGTATACATATGAAACCGGTATTGCCATTTAGCGGCCAGTAGGCACACTTGTAGGCACTGTCGGAACTTACCATTTGTGCTAATTGGCG
>NC_046657.1:129903945-129912025 GCF_010883055.1 Belonocnema kinseyi | reverse complement strand
TTTTCTGCCCTATCGAGGTGCTGCCTCATCGTACTACGAAGTCGAATTCTTGTTTTCTCATTCTTCGTAAAATATGACGGTAAAGCAGTAGAATGATTTTTTGAGGTTAGAAAAGTTTGACATGTATGTATCGCTGAATTTCTTCAGATCTGAAGCTTGATCCAGGTTTTCGGTACAGTCTTTTTTTAATTATAAAAAAAATGTTTTCGAAAAATCATATTTTTAATTTTAAAAAAAGTATTATAGAAAGACATTTCGAGATAAACAAGTGCTAAAAGCATTTTTCTTTGACAAATTATTTTTTTAAATTGAAATAATAAAATATTTATACCAAAAAAACAACTTTTTAAATGTTTGAAGTGTTTAAACATTATTGTTTAAATTAAAAATAACAATAATTAAAACAAAATATATTTCTGGACAAGATATTTTGTTTGAAAATGTCTATAGTATTTTTTAAATCACAAAAGTTGTTCTGAAAATTCGAAATGTTAATTAAAAAATACGTGCTTTTATATATTAATTTGTCGGTAAAATATTATGTTAGTAGAAAATAGTAATAACAGATTTCAATTAAAAAGTTTATTTTTTATTCAAGTTTTAATTTTTTTGGAAATTAGTAGAAAAGTGAATTTGAAGATACAGTTAAGTTTTATTTAAATTTAAATAAACTAAAAAAAACTGTCTGGTTAAATATGTCCTTACTATTTTTTTCTGGTTAAAGAAATAAGAATTCTGAAAATTAATTTGTTTTTATTTAATTTAATTTATATAATACTATAGACATTTTCAAACAAAATATCTTGTCCAGAAATATATTTTGTTTTAATTATTGTTATTTTTAATTTAAACGACGCCCCGTACGGCATCTACGTTTATAATATCTTTGCTGTACATGGGAAAGATCAATTGTAAACGAAATAGTTGAAGTTTCAATTAAATAAGACCAGGTTTCAACCATATATTTGGATTTTCAGTTAACAAAATTATTTTCCATACAAAAATCTGAACGAAGTGATGAATTTTCAACCCAAATGATGAATCTTTAACTGAAATACTCCAATTATCAACCAAATACATGAGTTTTTGACTAAACATGATCAATTTTCAACCAAATATAAAATATCTCAATGTTTCGTTAAAAAGTGAATTTTTAACAAAAACAGAAAATTAATTTTCAGCAACCAGATAGTTACTTCTATACATGCGGAATCAGTGTTATTCGATTCATTATCGTAATAAAAAATTAAGCATGCTCTTGAAAAAATTTTCTGACTTCAGGAAAAGTTACCTGAAATTTTCAGATTTTTCCAGGTATATAAAAATTCTCTGCCAATTCCAGGTTTTCCGGGTCGCGTGTCCGAATATATAATGGAATAATTTAATAAATGATAATTCTTGTTTTATCAAAATTAATAATGAATCAAAAACTACAATACTATATTATTTTCCGGAAAAATTAGGACTTTCACCCGACCGGTAAGAGGTCTACAAAAATAAATTGTTTTATGTAATATTTTAACCAAATAATCTAAAGGCAATTAAAAAAATATCCAGACATAGTTAAACTAATTGATTAATAATTATCTGAAGCATTTTGAATTTGTGTCCATTAAAAAAATATAATTAAGATAATTTAACAATCTTGTTGGAATCTATTAAAAATCACGATAAAAATTTACGGATCTCTTAAAAACGAAAATTTCAGAATCTTGAAAGTGATCTCAGTTTTCCAATTTTGTTTTAATAAAAAATTTCACTAGGGTAGCTTCGAAATATATTTTATATCTTGCAGTAATTGGATTGAAATTTCTGTATATACCAGAAAAACATTTTTTGAACGTTTTCGAAGCATATTTAACATCTATTAAAAACTTTTAATTAAAATTTCTTAATCTACGAGGAAAATTCCATAAGGAGAATTTGCAATTCTTTTTAGCATCTACTAGACAATTTAGATAAAATTAATAAAACTCTTTCAAAAACTCAAGTCTCAAATTTAAAAAAGGCTTCAATTTTTTAAACTCTTGTATAATAAAAAACTTTCATTGGAATAGTTTCGAAGTATATTTATATATCTGGTAGAAAATTTTGATGAAAATTTCTCAATCTATCAGAAAAATAGTTTCTTTTTTAAATTTCCAAATCTTTGGAAAGCAAATAACTTTTATAATTTCCATTGATAGCATAGAGTAATTTGGCAGTCTTTTTGTCATTTAGTGGAAAATTTGACTCAAATTTCTAAAACTCTGAGAAAAATTTTCAAATATTGAAAATCCTGCAACTTTTAAAATTTTTGCCTAATCCAAAAATTTCTTCTTTAATTTTGGTACAATCGCAAAATATCATTCTGATAGTATCGAAACATGATTGATATATAGTAAGAAATTTGAATTAAAATTTCTCAATCTTTTTAGAAAAGTACTTTTTTCTATTTTTGTAACAATTAAAAAATTTTTAAAATCATATAACTCACTTAAATTTTATCCAAATTCAAGATGCCATGCGGATAATTTGTAAGCCTTTTTTCATCTACTAGAAAATTTGTCAAAAATTTCTAAAATTATTTAAATAATTATTTTCAAATTTTGAAAATGCTTTCAATTTTTATCTAAACGTAAAATTTCATTGTGATGATATCGATACATATTTAATATCTAGTAACAATTATTGACTTATATTTCTTGGTCTATCAGAAAAATAACTTTTTTTTTATTATTAAAAATTTTCAAAATTTTTAAAAACGCATCACTTTTTTATTTCCATCAAAATTTAAAATGTCATCAGGATAATTTTCAAGCCTTCTTGTGATTAAGTAGAAAATTTCACAATAATTCATAAAAGTCTATAAGCACATTTTTCCAAATTTTGAAAATATTTTAACTTTTTGAGTTTTGATCTAATCAAAAAAGTTCATTCAATAGTTTCAGAGCATATTTCATATCATGTGGAAAATTTTGATTATAATTTCTCAATCTTACAGAAAAAAGGTCTTTTCTCTATTTTTTTTTTAAACATTTTCATATTTTTTGAAAGCATACAAATTTTTTCATTCAGTTAAAAATGTTATTAGTAATTTTCAAGTCTCTGTCATCTACTAGAAAAGTTGAAACAAATTAATTAAAATCTTCAAAAATTTTCTGCAAATATTGAAAATGCTCTAATTTTTTCATTTTGGTATAATGAAAACACTTCATTTAAATAGTTTCAAGTCATATTTGATATCAAGAAAAAATTCTTCATTAAAATAGTTTAATCTGTCAGAAAAATAGTTTTTTCTATTGTTTGAATTTTCACATTTTTGAAAAGCACATCACTTTCTTAATTGTCATCAAAATTCAAAATGTCATAAGGATACGTTGCAAGTATTTTTGTCATCTACTAGAAAATTTAAGACAAATTTTTAAAACTGTAAGAAAATTGAGTTTTAAATTTTAAAGATGCTTTAACTTTTTCAATTTTGGTGTATTCGAAAAATTTAACACTGACGGTTTTTTATTTTTTTTTACATTTTCAAATTTTTCAAAAGCGCATCATTTTTTTAAATTTCATTGAAATTCAAAATTTCAGAATGATGATTTTCAAGTATTTTTTTAATATATTATATTTGTTATATATTATTATATCATATTGTTATATACTTTCTAAAAATTTTTACAAAAATTTTTTTATATATTGAAAATACTTTAACTTTTAAATGTCCAGTGAAAAATGTTGAGTAAAATTTCTTTATCTATCAGAAAAATAGTTTTTTCTACCTTGTTAACATTTTCAAAATTTTGAAAAACATACATCTGTTTTAATTTTTATCAAGGACGACTTTAGTAGATAAAAAAATAGTGTTTGAATGAGACATTCGTTACACGCATCAATTCTTGAATCAATATTTGGCATTTAACTAATATAATTCAGTCGTTGAACCCTGAAAAGAAATCAGATTTACGCGAAAAATGCGAATCTAAAAAAAGCAATCTGGGTATTACTGCGGGTTTGTATGATTTACTGCGCGCCAACTACTGCGGTGATCCCATCACTGCGCTGGTAATACTGCGATTTTATTTTAGGTGAAGTTGCAAATATTTTGGGAAATTTAAGTTATGCTTACTTATAAATTTATTATCCATTTTTTTAAATTACAATAATGTAGCATCAGAGAAACACTGCGACTTTGACGGGCATTATCACTGGCGACTGAGGAAGGTGAATTTAAAGGTTATGATAGAGCGCCTGGAAAACCGCTGTAATCCATTCATCAAGGCAATGCCTTGATGTATGCTAAATATTGCTTTGGTAAAAAATATATTGAATAAATTAGTTAAAAACATTGATACTTGAGTTGATTCATTGGTGATAAGTATAAATAAAATACATAATAATTTTCTGACTTGCTTCAACGCATTATATATATTTCGAACATTCTAAATCATTATTTATATTTAAAACCGCAGTAAACGGAGCATCCGCAGTAATACCCACACTTACCCTATCTAGTAAAAAATTTTGATGAAAATTTCTTAAACTATCAGAAAACTAATTGTTTCTTCTATTTTTTTAACATTTTCAAAATGTTAAACTGCATATAACTTTCTTAATTTTTATTAAATTATGACTGTGACTCCTGCATTGTAGGACTTAAATTTAGAAAAAAGTATTTAATGTTTTGACTTACGGCAATTGAAAATCAAATGATGGAAGATCAGTGATTCATTCCGTGACTCCTGTTATCGGTCCATTCCATAATTTTTGATTCTCTTCTCAAAATTACGTAACAAAAATAGCTGAAAGTAAATATGATCAAAACACACACCCAGAGCATGGGCTCTTTTAAAGTAGCACAAGCCATATCAAAATTATTTTAATTATTTCTTCTTTGTTAAATAAAACAACTAGCGACTGCAATTACAACGCAATGATAAACGATGCGCGAGCCGACAATCACTGATGATACCTGCGTCGCTCTCCTTCTTTTATATGGACACCGCGCCGTGGCGTGATGGGGAAAGGAGTAAGACGAGGCACCCGAATTTCTCTCACATTATGTTAAAGTATTTTTGAATAAAAATCAATTAATTAAAATTTCAAAATATAGATTTTTTCTAAGAATTTTTTTAGCCGCCATGTAACTTTTCACAATTTTAACCAATTAGGTTTCGCGGCTGTTGCGCTTCTACTTGACAGCCGATCCAGCTGATTGTATAAACTAACTTATAATAGCTTAAAAACGAGAAACCGAAAATAAAAGTCAAATAAAGCGGGGTCAAAGATATAAACAAAGAATTAATTCGGAAATCAGTGAATTTCCAAAAGATTGCGGTTTATTAGCTAAGGGTACCTTTTCACGGAGGTCTGTTTTGGATTGATAGTGAAATTCAATATTTTTTATAGGATTAATTTCTAGCTGCTTTGTTGGTTTATGGCCAATTTTATTAGTTGGTAACCTAGATACGAACTCGATTGTCTCAAATTAATTCATCAGTTTATTCAAAATTTGCTAATTTGCAGGCAGTTTGAATTTTCCCGCGAAGAATGACGTCACACAGAATTAGCCAATCTATGCGTTTGGCAAAAAATACCCCGACCAGGTTCCATATTCAAACTTTATTAAGAAAACAAAGATGTTTCTTATTTAATAAAAAAAAGTTTTCTTGGAATGTGTTAATGAGCTACTAAAGAATCAAAATATATTTTGTATCTCATTTCATGCAACATCCCCACTGAGTTTCATTTGAACTTGCAACAAAATAATTAAATTTTCAACCTAGGTGATGAATCTTTGATTTAAAAAACTGAATTCTCAACAAAAAGTGTAATGGTTGATATTTGCGTGGCACTGTGCGCCGCGGGGATCGACGAGAGGAGCTGTGGGGGATGTTAGATATTCACTCATGCGTGACAAAAAAAAGAGAGACAGGAAATTTATGGTCACGCACAGTGTGGCAAAATGAAAAAATGTTTAAAATACGATTCCGGCTACTATTTTTAACCGATTTAAAATTTTTGGCTGCAAATTAAAGCTAACTAAATTGTTAAGAGATCCCTTGAGGCCGATTTAAAAAAAAATATTGTTTATTTTATGTATACACAAAGCTGACAAAACTCGTAAAATTTAAGATATTTTTACTATAATTACACGCAATTAATTCAAAATGATTGGTATTAGTGTTCAATCAATAAATAAACATTCGTGAAATATAACCTAATATCTTATTATTAATTAATTAATTGTTATTAAGAATGGTATTGTTATAAACAATGGTAGGTGATCTTAGAACGGTTCTGGATATTTAAAGAGCGATTTTCGCTTTTAATCCAATTTGAAGTAACATAAAAATATATGAAGGCATAACGGAATATATTTCTTAATGTTATAAACAAATGAACAGTTTGAGCAATTTCTAAGAGTTTTAGTTACTTTTTTGTTATCGTACTTTGTTATTCTTTCTAGTCATTCTTTCGTAAACTATACTATCATTTCATGACAAATGTCATTGTTATAAACAAATTTTATAAACTAATGCGCTGTTTAAGCAATTTTTGAGTGTTTCAGGTAATGTTTTTTAATGTGTTTTTTTACGTGGCAGTGATGTTTCAATAAACTATATTGTTATTTTATAACAATTTCATGATTGTTATAAATAAATTTTATAAACAAATACACAATTTTATGCAATTTTTAAGAGTTTCTATAACTTTTGTTTTATACGTACTTTGTTAGTCATGCTTGTGATACTTTTTAAAATTATATTGTCATTTCATGACAAATTTGATTTTTAGTAACAAATTTTATAAATAAATGCGTAGTTTGAGGAAATTTTGAGTGTTGGAGTTACTTCTATTTTAAACGTGCTTTGTTGGGCACACATATGTCATGAAATGACAATATAATTTTAAAAAGTATCACTAGCAAGACTAACAAAGTACGTGGAAAAAAACTGAAACTTTCAAAAATCGCTTGAACTGTGCATTTTTTAAATAAAATTTATTTATAACAATACAAATTTTTTTATAAGATGACAATATAGGTTATTTAAACATCAATGTCACGTAAAACAAAGCACATTAAAAAAAGGTACCTTTGAAACTAAAAAATTTCTCAAACTGCGAATTTGTTTATAAAATTAGTTTATAACTAGAAGAAATATATTCCGTTTTGTCTTCATATGTTTTTATGTTACTTTTAAGTGGATTAAAATCGAAAATTGCTTAATAAATATCCTAAACTACTCGAAAATCACCGACCATTGTTTATGACAATATAATTGTTAATAACAATTTATCAATTTATAATAAACTATTAGACTATGTTTCAAGAATGTGTATTTATTGTTTAAACACTAATATCCATCATTTACAATTAATTGCGTGTTATTGTACTAACAATATCTTAAATTATACGATATTTGCCAAACTTTGTATATAAATAAAGTGAACAATAACGTCATTTTGCCCTACTATGTGACGCACAGTGGGGAAAAAGTACATTTTTTTGTTCAAAATACGATTCCGGCTGATCCTGTGGACCAACTTGGATGTTTTTGTTATCAAAAGCTAATACATTTTCAAAGAAAGTTGTCGAGCCTTATATTTAGTTGATTTTTTCCATTTTTTTT
Source organism: Belonocnema kinseyi (assembly GCF_010883055.1). Classification (NCBI taxonomy): domain Eukaryota; kingdom Metazoa; phylum Arthropoda; class Insecta; order Hymenoptera; family Cynipidae; genus Belonocnema; species Belonocnema kinseyi. The sequence goes on along the minus strand of NC_046657.1, from coordinate 129,904,415 downwards.
TATAAGTAAATGAATATAACGAAAAAAAGTGACACTTTTTTCTATTTTACATTTCCGGTGCTCGTCAATAATAGGAAAATTGTTGTAATCGCTGACGTTTCATAGATTTACATTATATAAAGATATTCCACCATGAAACAATTAATTTTATTCAGTTGTATCACATATTACTGCTTTTTCTCTTTAATTTGAGAGTCGCAGAGTTCAATTAGCATTTTTCTTTACCAAGTTACGCCAATTTGAAATTACGAGATATGTTACATTATGCCCTTGAAGGTCAAGCTCAAGATCAAATTCAATAGTCATGAAACCTGTATAAATATAAACTAATTTATATAACATTTATATATCAACATAAGTTATTAGATAGTGGGACGATGGTCGTGGGGACTAAAGCGTAGGCTTTGGACCCACTCCTTCGGCTTGCGGGTTCGATTCCCGTCTCGCACTCTGGAAGAGTCTCGGTGGCC
>NC_046657.1:129895689-129903845 GCF_010883055.1 Belonocnema kinseyi | reverse complement strand
TTCCACCACCAAGTAAGTGTGTGGAGGGTGTGTAAAGGAATAGAGAAGGTGTAAGAAAAATGTAAACCCTTAGGGGACACATTAGAAGCTTCCATTCCATAAGTTATTAGATAGCAGAAACTAAAAACATGTTTCAATATTGTGAATATTTTTTCAAAATTTTTATATGTCATTTTGAATCCGCCATCTTGAATTTGAAAATTTTAATATTCTTTTTTTTCAATTCCAGTCCCTTAAATTGGAAACTTCATCATAATTTGAACAACATCCGTCACTATTTGATAAATTTTATTTTTTTAGGCAAATTTAAGAAGCAAATGCATTAGTCGGACATGTGTTTTGACGAACAATTGGTTTTTTTTTTATGTCAGTCCTTTTAATTGAGAGCTTTATGCTAATTTCAGCAAAATTCATAATGAGGTAAAAAAAAAGGTAAAAAAAATTCATAATTAAGAAAAAAAGTTCTTTTTTTCATTCAGTACTTACAATTGGCCAACACAAAAGGGTTTAACTACAAGGAAGCAATTATTGTAAAGTTCCCAATTAAAAGGATTGACATTTAAAAAAACGAGTTTTCCCGCCGACAATTGACTAAATAATGAATTTGCATAAAACAATCATAAAATTTATCAACAAATTATGAATTTTTCTGAAATTATTATGTGGTTTCCAATTTTTAAAAATTTACATAGCAAAAACGAATTTTTCTGATGAAAATGTCTGAATAGTGCATTTGTTTATTAAACCTGTTTATAATATTAACAAGAATAGTCTTAAGAGACATTTTTTAAATTAAAATATTGTTTCCATTTAAATTTCTTGCAATGTAACTTTAAAAACATTAAATTATTGAAAATGATAGAAAACGAACTTTCAATAAATATATTTTTCATGAAAAATTTTTTCATTTATTGTATCATGATGAAATATCTTTATATAATGTGACGCTATGAAACGTCGCACATTAGGGATATAGCAATAATTTCGTTCAAAAACACCTACAGGTCGCAAATCTGAACCAAATAAAACAAAATTCAGCCAGAAATGTTTGTAATTGAATTACAAAGAGGCTCACGAAGCCAATTTTAAAAAAATAATTTGTGTAAACATTTTTCTAAAACAAAATATGGCGAAATCAAGTTTTAAAAAAAACTTAATTGTATAAACCCTTCGTTAATATAAGATTTCAGGTCATAAACTAGATAAACCATATATAGAATTTAAGAAGTTGGAGACATAATTGATTTTAAATTTGCCCTCAGTTTTGCAAAATAAATTAGTTTAAACAATTTGTTTAAATAAATTATTGCTAATTTTAATTTTTTGCCAAATAAATTCTAAAATATAATTTTACTGGAAAAAATATGTCTGAAGCAGTATATTTTATATTTAAAATACAATTTGTTACAACCATATGACTAAATAATTAATTTTGCATAATCTATATTAAATATTTATAAGCCTTTTAACAATAATAATAAAAATACAAAATATGTTAACTAAAGGGTTTCTTCGTGTGCTAATTTCAAGTTTGCCATTAGTTTTTCAAAAAAAATTTGCTGCAACAAATTATTTTTTCTAGATTAATTTTTGATTCATAATAAATTGTATTTTTAGATAAGAAGTATTTTTGAATCTCATTGTATATAAACAAATATGTTCTTAGTATTAATGAAGTTTTGCATGATTCTTGCTGTATATTGCAAATTTGTCAATAATGGTTTAAAGTATTTATTTAAATAAATTATTTTAAAAAATGTGGCTTCGTGCATCACTTTGGAATTCATTTACAAACATTATTGGCTAAATTTTGTTTGATTTGGTTAAGATTTGCGACCTGTAGGTTGTTTTGAACATTCCGTCCCCAATGTGCGTCGGCGAATACAACAATTTCCCTATTATTGGCGAGCACCGGGAACGTCAAATAGAAAAAATTGCAATTTTTGTCGTCATTGTTATTTATTTATAAAAAAATTGAAAAATTAATTGAAAATCAGGCTCGACAACTTTCTTTGAAATTTAATTAGCTTTAAAAAAAAACGCACATTAAAATCGATTCAAAGGTTAAGCCGGATTCGTATTTTCCCAGGATAATTAGTTATGAAGATTTTCCATTGGTCGCTTGAAGATTTTCCGCAGTCAAGAAGCAATCGGTGATGCGCAAGTAAAACGGGCATGCAACCGTGATAATTAAATGAGAACGGAGAAAGTGAAGCATAATGTTATCATAACATCTAATTGAGAAACATTATTATAAATTACCCATGCCGTCCGTTAATAGAAAATCCAATTTTGATTTATATTTTCATTGAAATCAAGTTCAGGGCCAGAAACAGGAAACAAAAGGAGCACCATTCATCCCGTGGAAAGTAAATTATGTATACATACAATAATAACATAACTTTGAAGGTGGCACAACATCACTGTTGCGTTTCTGCATCCTTGCATTTCCTACACAGTAAAGACCTTAATTCGAAGCTCTCAGGAGCTCGCTATTATCTACGCTTATGCGAACGAAGGCCAAACGAATTTTAAATATTTGTAAACAATACCTTGATATTGTAGATATTGTATATAGCTTTAAGCTTCCTCCAGATTGTTTATAATATTAACAGAATGAAAAGTTATTCTTCTACTAAAACTTCATTTCTTTTCTTGACAATTTTAAATTTTTTTATAATAAATGGAATATTTCAGATATTTTAGGTAATACAATTATTATTTTAGCCTTATCAGATTCCGAATAAAGAAAGCATGACATACGGTAATATTACTGTGTAATTTATTTTAAAATTTTTTAATTTATCTGCTATATCATCAGAGAGTGTACCTTACCGACAGTAGATCAACTCTCCAAACCATGAAGGCAAAAAATCTACACAATATCGATCAAGTTAAGAATCTGCAATAACAGAAAATGCTTAACGTCTTAATAAGACTAGATGGAAAATAATATTTTAAAATTAAAATTAAAATTATTTCTTGAAAAAAAGCTCCTACTCCATCTACAGTCCATTGGGAATCGAACCACAAAACTTCTGATTTCCTATCAGGTGCTTTTCCAATTAAACTATTAGAGCGATCAGAATAAGAACTCTTAATTCAAGAACATAACGCTAATTTTTAGCTAGGTGTTAATGGTTAAAGTAATTATTAAAATTTTTTTAATTGATCTGCTATATCATCAGAGATTATACCTTACCGACAGTAGATCAACCCTCCAAACAATGAAGGCAGAAAATCTACCCAGTGGGCACAAAATTTGGCGACGTCTTTACGACATCGTTACGACACCTTTACGACAACTTTACGACATCCTATGTCCATGTCGTTTCGCTGTCTTTACTATGTCGTAAAGACATCGTCAGATCATGAGACTTATTTACGATATCGTAAAGACACCTTAACGACATGAACATAGGATGTCGTAAAGTTATCGTAAAGATGTCATAACGATGTCGTCAAACTTTGTGTCCACTGGGTACACAATATCGATCAAGTTAAGAATCTTCAATAATAGAAAATGCTTAACGTCTTAATAAGACTCGATGGAAAATAATAGTTTTAAATTTAAATTAAAATTATTTCTTGAAAAAAAGATCCTAATCCATAACTTCTTTTTTTCAAGAAATAATTTTAATTTTTGGGTAATTTATGCTAACTTATCGTAAATTGCTCAAAATTGAATTGAAAAATGTCTATACATATTTGAAAATTTATGGTAATATGGTAATTCAACAGGTAAATATAGTAATTTACCCAAAATTCAGTATTAATCATTTTGATACATTTCCGGACATTTGGGGTAATTTACGGTAATATAACAGGTAATTTATGGTAACTTACCATAAATCGCCCAAAATTTAATTGAAAAATGTCTATAAATTTCCGGAAATTCATAGAAATTTTTGGTCATTCATGGTAATTTTACACTTCAATATGTGGCCGTAAAAACTAAAAAGATACGTCAGTGACATTGACGCTTCGGTCGACTTTTTCATTACCAAGCTTACGAGAATAACCCTAAGCGGCAATATCACTTATGTATCTTTTTAGTTTGTACGGCAGTATGGTAAAATACAATAAATTACCCAAAATTCAATTTGAAACATTTTTATAAATTTCCTGAAATTTATGCAATTTTTGGCAATTTATGGATGGCAATATTGAAGGTTATTTATGGTAACTTACCAAAAATTGACAAAAATTTACGTTAAAAATTTCCATACATTTCCGGAAATTTATTTTTAAAATTTCCTAATTTATGGTAATATTACTTTGGTAAATATTAAAATATTTTTTGGTAATTTATGATAATATTAAAAGTGGTTAATTGTAACTTAAGATAAATTAGCCAAAATCCTATTTTTTAATTTCTTTTAAATAAATCTGTTATATTATCAGCAGATGGTACTTTACTAACAGTAGATAACCGTCCACAACCGCGAAGGCAGATAATCCACAATATCGATCAAGTTAAGAATCTTTAATAACAGTAAATGGTTTACGTCTTAATCAGACTAGATGGAAAATATTTTTTTTCCAAATTTAAAATTAAATTTTTCCTTTAAAAAAAAAGATCTGCTCTTTCGCTCCACTGGGAATCGAATAGAATCACATTATTTTGTATTAGTTTTTTTAGAATTTTCCAAAGATATTTAGGACTTTTAGAACATTGAAGTAAATAATGAATAATCGATGAATTTTCGGAAATGCTTCCAAAGTTTATAATATTTTTAATCTATGCAAAGCCTCTTGAATCCCTACAAATATTTTTAATGTAATTGAATTTTTCTTGAAATTTTGAAAAATCATTCAAAATGTAACAAAATTATCTCAAAATCTTGCAAAAGTTCCCAGGAATTTGAATACAATTAGAAAATATTTTTGAATATTTCCGACGTGCCAACAAAAGATCTAGATTTTAAAATATATATATATATATATTTACAGGATTTTACAAAATAATAGGGAAAATTCAAACCCTTTTAAAATTTATTTATGATTTCTAGAATTTTTGTAGAATTAAAACATATTTTATGAATGTTCGGAAATGTTTCCAAGTTAAAAAATATTTTTAATCTATACATTACCTCTTTAATTCTTGAAAATATTTTTAGCTCACTGCAATTTTTCTTAAAACTTTCAAAAATTATTTAAAATGTACAAAATCGCCTCAAAATATTTGAAATTTTACTAGGAAATTGGATAAAATCGATTTATTGACTTGAAATCTTTCAAAGTTATTTTAATTTAAAGGGACATTTTACTGTACCATATGAGTATTCAGTTTCTCACACTTTTTATCCACAATTTTTAATTTTTCAGACAAAAATTCGTGTCCAGACTTTCGCGTCTTTTACGTCTGGGTTTCTTTTTGTTTAAAAACTTTAACATAAATCTGCATTTTTTCAATCTTCTACAGGCTAAAAATCTTCTTTATTCTCCTTAAGCCTTCGCAATATTTATGGAAGTTGATGGATTAATTTATTGTTTATTTTTTAACGTTACCAAATTAAAACATTTTGCTTTAAATTCTTCTACTCTTTTTCGAAACTTAAGGAAACGTTTGGAAATGTTTAAAAATCTTGTTCAATTTTCTCCTAAAGTTGATTTTTCAAATTAAAAAATGGAAAGAAGTTGGTTTAAGAACCTAAAGAATTTCGTTCATTTTCCTGAATTTTTACATAAGATCTAAAATATCTTATAAGTTTTCATTGTATTTTAATCGTTTCAAAACTTCTAAATATATCTTAAATTTACTCCAATTTTTATTAAAGTATATATTGTGACAAAAATTTTCTTTATAAAGTTTTAAACTGTGCTTTTCAACTTTAGGAAATAATTTGAAAAGTTTGGTAATTTTGTTCAATGTGCTCTTAGAACTTATTAGTAAAAAAGGATTTTAAATCTTCCCATGAATCTCAAGTAGATATATGTTTTTCATTCTCTTGATGCCCTGCAAAATTGAGTATACTTAAATATTATTTGAATCCTGAAAAATGTAAATAATTGTCTTAAGGTCTCCCATATTTTTTTCCCAAAAAATCATCTAAAAATCTTTCAAAATTATTAAGAAGCTTCTAAATTTTTGTCCGAATTCTTCAAAATAAGTTTTTCCCATAATTTTATTTTACTTATCTCTGAAAATGTAAAAAAAATTCAGGAATTATACTACTGTAGCAAAATGTTAAGAAAAAAATTATTTCACAATATTGAACAATCGTTTACAATTTAAATGTTCTCTTCTATGAATGACAAAATTTATGCTGCAGAAAAGATTTGTTAATATATAAAAAACTTGAAAAGAGTCACTGGCAGTTTTATTTGCCCAGCGTCGCAATAATTTAGGTTTTTGGCCACAATGTGTTGTATATTTCAGAGATGAGAGACGGCATAACAAACCATTCAATCTTTATACATAGTGCAATATGCCGACAAAAATTAATCGGTTTGCAATAAATTAATTATTTCACAAAATAAAATTCAATAAACAATTATTTTCATTAAAACATTCAAATAACTTTTACTTCATATTTTTGTAAAGGATAGAATAATTATTAGTATCCTTTTACTCTCCTTTTCAAACAAATTAATATACATGTACGTGCAATTTTTAAAATTGAATTCAGATACTCATTTCAGATCATAAACATTTCAGAAACTATATAATTGTAATAGAGATCGGTTTAATATAAATAAGCTTTTATCCAATGTGCAATTAATTTATGTTGTTTAATACAGGAACATTACATTCAATCTTTATGTAATATAATATTTTTAATAAATTAATCATCTAAGAATTAAATAATCTGTTAATGCCATAAAAAGCATTAAAGAATTATTTTCATTCAATAATTTAAATAATTTTTACTTTATATTTTTCTGAAAATTTAAATTGTTATTCATAACCTTTTCAGCCATTCTCGAAAAAATTAAAATACATGTGTATGTTCTGATCATTTCGAAATTCAAGAATTCAGATACTCACTTCATAACATAACAAAAATTTACAAAAATGATATAATTGAAAAAGAAGTATTTTTAAAATTAATAAACATTATGTTTCTGCCCCCCCCCCTCTTCCCGAAACAAGTCCAAGGCTATTTGAAGGCAACCCCCGATACTTGACTAAAAGCGAGAGTTTGGTGTAAACAGATGGAGAGTGAGAAAGAAAGGAGAACTGAAATGAGTTTGGTTGAGGAGAGGGTCAGGAAACTAGAATTCGGGAGTGGAAAAAACGAAAAGGTGGAAGTAGGAGACGTACTCAAGGGGGATGATAAGAAACTGCAGGAGGAAAATGAGAGAATGCGCAGGCGACTGAATGAAATAGAACTATGACAAGAAGGGAAAGAGAGGAAAGAAAGCGAAATATAGTAATTAACGGAATGAAAGTAGAAAGTGATTCGGGAAACGAAGACGTAGAAAAGCTGATGAACGACATTGAGGCTCGGGTTAGAGTGGAGGCGATAAAGGTGCTAGGGAGAAACACAGAAGGGAAAACGGGTGTGCTGATAGTGAAAGTGGGAAGCGAGGAGGAAAACAGAGAAATGATGGAAAAGAAAAAGGTACATAGGGGAAGGAGAAAACGAATTGAAGAGGACCTGGCGTGAAGAGAGAGAATAAAGAAGTGAATGATCGAACGAAGAGCATGGATAGAGAAGAGGAAAAGAAGTAATGCTTAGATAGGGAAAGGCAGAGTGTAGATGAATGGGGTGAAGTGGATCTGAAAGGATGAGAGAGAAGAATTGAGATCAGAGAGAAAAATACATGAGAGAAGGGTAAACAAAGGTAATGAGAGTAGGAGAGACGAGGCGGAGTTCCCACTAGAGAAGAAAAACTCAGCACAGGAAGGAGGAGGGGGAAGGACACAAAGAGAGGAATGAGTATTACTTTCTGGAATATGCCAGGGTTGCAAAACAAGAACGAGGCATTCAGGGATAAAAGAGTGGAAGAACGAGATGAAAATATGGAGGTCGTGATTGTGAAAAGAATAAAGGTGGGAAGAAGAGGGGTGCCGATTTTTTGTGTGCATTGAAGAGGAGAGGAAATGGAAGGCTGAAGAGTATTAAAAGAATGGATGGAAGAAAGGAATGAAGACCTGGTCTTATAGAAAGAGACTTAAACGCATGACAGGAAAGTTAGGGGGGGGGGGG
>NC_046657.1:129877244-129895677 GCF_010883055.1 Belonocnema kinseyi | reverse complement strand
TGGGATGAAGAGAGCGAAATTTTTCGAAGAAATTACAAGAACAGGGAGATAGATCGGGAGGGTAAACCCCTTTTGAACCTGTTAGGAGAGGAAAGGTGGTTTATCTGCAATGGAAATATGGTATAAGGGGTGATGAAGAAGGGGAAGCGACGTTTATAGGTAAAGTGGAAACTGTAACAGATTATATTCTAGCAGAAGAAATAATAAGGAAGAGAATGGATAAAGTGCGAGAAGGTAATGAAATAGCCTCACAACACTTCCCGGATAGTTAAAATGGGTAAATGAAGGAGGATAAATTGAGAAAATTTAAAGAAAGAAAGGAGAATGAGGAGTTTAGAATATTGGAAGGGGAAGACGTGGACATGCGCCTTAAAAAGATAAAAGCACTACCAGAGAGAATAAAAGAAGAGGTAAGACCAGGAGAAGAGGAGAAGGGAATTAGGAGGGAATAGTGGGATGCAGATTGTGAGTAGATTAAAGATAGAATGAAAGAAAGTATAAAAAAGTGGAGAAAAGGGAAGATAGGGAAACAGAAATATAATAAGAGAAAGAGAGAACATGAATGATTGTTAAGTGATAAAAGGCAGTTAGAAAAAAGTAGGTATATGTAAGAGGTGGAAAAAGCGATCAGGGAAGGGAGAGCATCAATGAGGAAATCAAGATGGATAAGTGGACCCTGTACTTTAAGCGAATGTTGGGAGAAGTGTAAAATAAGGTATTAGGTGAAAATAGGAAGGTAATAGAAGGGTAAGGTGATTGTGATACCGGTATAAGTAGGAAGGTAGTGAATAGAGCGATAGCGAGGCTTAAAAGAAACAAGGCAACAGGAGAGGACCATATTAAGAACAAGGCTTTGAGGTTTGGAGGGGAAGGGGTGAGAAAGTAAATGTGGAAGGTATGCAGCAAGGTCTGGAGAGAAGGATGGCCTAAGGAGTGGATGACAGGGTTGGTGGTACCGATAATTAAAAAAGGAGAGGGCAAGAAGGTGGAGGAGTATAAGGGAATCGCACTTATGTCGGTGGGCTATAAAATATATACGGAGATACTCAGAAAGAGATTAGAAGGAGAGGAAAAAAAGATCATTCCATACAATCAGACGGGCTTGAGAAAAGGAATCGGAATAGTGGACAACATCTGTGTACTGAATTATTCAGTGAATAGAAACTTGGCGAAAAAGAAAGGAAAATAAGAAGGAAAATAAGAGTTAGGATTAGCAAAGAAAACGGGGAGGTTTTTGGAGTGGAAGGGGGCTCAGACAATGGTGCCTACTGAGTCCACCACTATTCAGTCTCTTGTTGGCAGATCTAGAGGAGAACCTGGAGAAGATAGGAAAAGGGGGAACGGTTATGGGAAATAGCAGGATATGCAGACGACGTAGTCTTAACACCGGATGACGAGAGAGGGATGATTTATAATGAGAGTGTTTGAGTTGTATGTGAGAATTGAAGACTTAACGGTAAATGTAAATAAGACGAAGATGGTGTGTTTTAGGGAAAAAAGGACTAAAGTAGAATATGAATCGAAGATGTACGGAGAGAAAGTGACACAGGTCGAGGAATTTAGTTACCTAGGCTGCTGGTTTGTCGAAAGCCGGGTTGAACTACAGGTAAGGAGAAGAATAGAATGTACAACTAAAGTAATGAGGCAGGTGTGGGATAATAGGAAGAGAAGGGTTCAGGATTACTTGAAGATGCGATTGTAGATGTTTGACGCAGTGTGGTCAATCCTAAGTTAGAAAGTGGAGATCTGGGGATGGAAGGAGCACAAAAGGGAATGTAGTAAGCAAAATGTATGCAAAAAAGATTCTTGAGATGGGTAATGGGAGTGAGCTGGAGCTGTTCAGGATATATGTTGAGGGAGGAATTAGGTAGAGCTAAAATGGTTATTGGGCAACTGAAGATAGCATGGAACTTTGAGGACAAGCTAAAAAGGGGGAGGGAAGCCAGCTAGGACAATCTTCTGTACCGGAAATAGTAAACAAAGAGAACAGCTTGATATTTTTTAAATAATAAAATAATATTTCAATCACTTTTCTAAAGTTTCACATTTTGTAAATATTTATTTACTTTTTCTGTTAATCTCAACCGACTTTAAAACCTGAAACTATTTATAAAATGTTAACTACAATAAATAATCCAAGAGCTAATAATAAAAAATAACAATTTTGCTTCGTTCAAAATATAAAATCAACTTTTTTTTATTTTTATCGTGTATCTGATTTTATATTTTCAACATATGATACTATTAGCACATCTTTTTATCGTTGCACTACTTTTATCTAGTAAGAATGATTTGGAAAATGCTTATTTACTTCCTTTCACAATATATACTGTTTGAAATTTATGTTATTCCAAAAAAATTAAGCCTTCAAATAATTCACGCCAGACGAAAGTGCTGCCATAACATGCCTAATTCCAAATACCTAATTGGAAACAATTGGAAATGCAAAATGCTCAATCGTTGTCAATCGTTTTAGCATAATTAAGAAACACGACTTGAAAGGGTTGAGATATTAGTTCTATCGTTTCTTATTGATCTCAATTAATTATTTCTAGAGAGGAAGGGCGAATGTGGCGATAAACTGGTGTGGGGAGTGGGAAAGGAGTTGTTCGCAGATGATTTCGAAGGAGAATAAAACTGTTTTGAGTTGCTAGCGATGAGTGTCTTATGTTATGGAGTTGTGGTGTGAGGGTGGAAGGAAAGTGATGAGGTAAATAGGATACAGGAGATTAATGTAAAGTAGACACTGGGATTGGCCAGGAACATTCCTAATTATATTGTCATTATGCCCTGGCGGACCGAAGGAAGCGAAAGGAGCCCCTACAAAGTACTCGTAAAGAATCTTTCTTTGTCTTTTTGAATAACACTTTACAACTTTGAAGATAAACTTTTCATTACGCTACAGTCTTTGCATCATATTTTGATTCACTGATTTTTTTAAATTTTCTTTAAAAATTTTATTTTGCATAATTTGAGTTCAGATTTTGCGAATAATGATGTAAGTTCGCTAACGCCTTCTAGTGAGCAGTAAACTCACCAAATTTAAATGGTCGAAGCTTTTGGAGAGGAAAAATCAAACACTTGCAGATTAAAAATTCTGAAACATGTTAGCGAATTGTCAAGGTAAATAAAATAAAAAATTAGTCAATGTTCACAACTAACGATATTGATGCACATTTATTGAGGTTAAATACAAGTTGAAATCCTGAAACTTGAAACAAGCATGTGTATAAAATAACTCATCACCATATATCAGTATAGAATAAAATATAATCCCAGAATATTGTTATTTAAAACAATTCAGCAGACAAGTCAAGTTCATAATCCGAAGCAAGTTTATTCAAAACTTCTAAAAGTAAATGTGGGCGATGATTTAATAAGTAATCGGTCAAACGACGTCCAGCGGGGCGGAAAATCCAATTTCCGTACAAACAAAATTTTTCTACAATAAACTTCAGGCATTTGTCCTTCAATCGCATCAAATTATGATCATCAGCAAATGCAATAGTCCTTCGAACATCTTCTCTTGTCAATTTTGCTTCGATCATATCCTCGCACAGCAACTTCAAATCATCGATCTCATATTTATTAGCCGCAATTAAAATTTCCTTCGCAATAATATCAATTTTTTCTACTTTATTAGTGTAGATAAACCGCAAAACTTCGCAGAAGACTTCAGACTCTATGTCTTTTATTTCCGCCACATCTGGAATTGTCATCTGGAGTCTACGCTCAAACATTCTCTTAAAAAAACGACTTCTCGTCGCTAAAACCTCCGTATGTCCATAAAATATTTTATCACCAACGTGAATTTCAATGTCACTGCTGGTTTTGTTGTTAAGAAATGCATCACATCTTCTTGAAAAGCAGCCTGGAATCTGAGAATAGGTCGGAGAAATGTTTGATATTTTCTTGCATTTTGATACATTTAAGCCCTCGCAGATAAAATTTAATATATCCCGCAGATATCTTGGCTCTCTTTTTATCAAGTCTTTGCAAACTCCCAAATAGATAATCTCCTTGAAATGATCTTTAATAAATACATAACATTCGTGGGGAAAAACCATATCCCCAAAATCAGAGTCATCATAAGGGTGAAGCAGAATAGCACTGATGACATTTTCCACTTTAAAATTGGCGATTAATTTTTTCTCGCATTCGGCCCTCAAACCATTGATTCCATAAATCTCGCCGGATTTAAGAAGAGTAGCAAATTCCTGAATTTCAAGATTATTCACTTTACCGGTGTACATGAATCTCAGCATTTCGTAAGCTACTTTTGGATCTCCATTATGGTATTCTATGTAAGATATATAATTCTCATTCTCAAGCTTTTCTCGAAAAAAATTACTGCTCAGAGACAAGACTAATTTGTGAGCCGCAAAGGTTTCACCAGGAACTCGAAATTCTATGTCGCTAAATTTTTTACTGTTCAATAGCGGTTTAAAGGCGTCAAAGTCTTGAACAATTTGTTCAAAGTCGCAATGAATCGTCAGGTCATCGGAAATTAATCTTTCCAAATGGGCAATGCTTATAAAATCCGGTAATTCATAAGTTTTTCCCTCTACAATATTCAGAATGGTTTTATATTTTGTAAATACTTTTCCTGCGATCGGATGCATGATAGAAAATGTCACTTTCACAATCGCTTGATTGACGTTAGGGCCCTGGAGATTTTTTAGATTCAAAGATATGAAAGACCGATTTTTTTTCTTATTGCAAAAGCAACTTTTACACTTTTGACAATATTCTGTTTTATCAAGATCTACTTTTTTGATCAGCAAGCTCCAGGTTAATATTTCGTAAATGAAAACAAATTGTGAAAATGCAGCTTTCATATGAAACTCGGGTGATTTCAGGGACATTCCTTCAGTTTCGTAAAGCTGTTTTACATTTGGGAAGGTACAAGCATAACTTCCGATTTTGTTTGCATTCTTTTCTGCCATTTCGGTGAAATCTTGTTTCTACAAAAAATTGTCTTTTGTAAAAAAAACAAACAAACAACTCATTTTGCAGGATAACTTTAGGTTTTAATAAAAAAAAACATTTTTCTATATGGATTTTTTAAATCGATTTTTCCATCTCTTTGAAATTCAGTTAAATTTATATGAAATTATTGAATTGACTATTAAATATTTAAATAATAATATTTAAACTTCCAAAATGCTGATAATATCTGAATTTGAAGTTGTTAGTTTTCAAACGCTTCTAATTGGAAATAAAATTGTATAATCTTCGATTCAATTAAATTTTTTTTAAATTCTGATTGATTCAATTTCTAATGGCTCAAGTATTTAATCTTTAAATTTAAACGTTGACACTTTTAAAAAAAGGCTTAAAAATTAAGCATTCAGAACTGAATAATTTGACAATACAGCATACCAAACACTGAAAATTAAATAATTTTTAAATAAAAAATATATAGGACTATATGCTTTTAAATAAAAATTTTAACAATAAAAAATATTGCATAAAAAAACTCGTTCAAACTTGCATGATTTCATGCTGTACGTAACATTCTAAAATCAAAAATAAATTTTTGTATTGAATTTCCCAATGATTGAAAGTGTTTAAAATTGAAAAAAAACCTGATCAGAAGCTCTCAAAATAAAAAAATTTCAGATTAAAATTCTTAAGATTGAACAATGTCATGAGAAGGGAACTTATATTTTATTATTTCTAATTTAACATGTTAAAAATTGAAAAATTTTATTTGGAATTGAAGAATCTGGAAATTAAATAGTTTAAGATTGGAATGTTTAAAATTGGACGAGTTAAATTTGAAAGGAATTGAAATTCCATTGGAATTTTTTTATACACACTCTTTAAAATTTCAATTATTTTACGAAAATTCAAATCTCCAGAAAATTAACAATTTTCAAAACATTAATAAAACTCTTTAAAATCCAACCAATTAAATTTTAATTGCAAAATGAAAAATTGTGAAAAATAAAAATAACAATGTTTCAGCGTTTAATGTTTATTTTGATATTGCATTACATAATTCAACATTTTTTTGTTTCTAATGGTTTAACTTTAAACACTACCTTTAGAATTACTGTTCATTCTTCAAGTTTTCCAATTCAATAATTTTCTGTTTTAAATTATTCATTTTTTTAATCTTTAAAATAAAATAAGATCACTTGAAGGCATTACATTTAAAAAAAAGAATAAAATGCAAGGTTCCTTAATGATCGGTTAATTTAAAATGTGCAATGTTTTGGCACATTTTCGAATAAAAAGTAATTCAATTTTCAATGCCTAGTTCTAAAATCGTCTCATTTTTAAGACTTGGATTTGAGAAATTATTGTTTTAATTTTCAATTATTTACCATTTATTTTGGAGCCATTTATTTTAAAATTGTTTTATTATCAGTTCTTAAAACTGAAAACAGCGCAACTATGAAACCTTTCAATTTTATATTCTACGATTCTGAAGAAATTTAAAAACTAGAAAATGTTATATGTTTAAAATTGAAAACAAATAATTTACAATATTTCAATACTAAATTAATTAATCTAAGACTGTATATGAAATTTTACCATTTTTAAAGATTTAATAGTGAAATTGACCTAATACTTTTAATATTTGTATTTTAAACTAAATATTGTGAAAATTTTAATTGGTGTCCTAAAAAATTGAGACATCTCTAACCAAATTTCTTTTTTACTAAAAAATAGGATTTCTATTTTAAAAAATCACTGTAATTTTTAATGTTGGAATTTGGTGAATGTAAAGTATTGTGGCAATTTAAAGTTTAACTTGGTCTAACAATTTCAAAAATTATATGTTACCAAATTAAAAACTTTTTAAATTAATTAATTCAAACGTATCATTTATTCAAATGCAGTTATTTGCATATTTGTATTTTTCTATAGCTTTAAGCAAAAGGAGTCATTTTCATTCAATTTTAACTTATAAAGCTCATTCTATCCCATAAAACGTTCTTTACAGTTTTATTTATCACGTTTTGATTAAATATTATTTAGAAAATTGTTTTATTCAAAAGATGAAATTTCACAATTTTACATTTTTAATCAATACAAAAAACATAATTTAACATGACAATTAATTAGAACAATTTTTCTAAGATCAACAAATAAATTCGCCATCGTTTCTACAGTACAAATTGGAACATTTTAAAATTATACATCATGAAAATTGCATTATTCTAAATAAAAAAAAACGTTCAAAATAAAAAGTAGTTTTAAATAACATTTTTTTAGAATTCTACGAAGAAACATTGAAACTTATTAGAATCTGTTCATTAAAAAATGGAAAAAAATGTATCATCAGGAATTGCGATATAAAAACTTTTGTATAACCAAACTGTTTCAAATTTCAATTGTTTTAAGTAAATTCGTATCGTGTAAAAATGACCTATATTCCTAATGTTAATTATATTTTTTAAAACTCAACTATTTCAATTTTAGTTTCAAAATTAAAACATTTCAATTTTAGATAGCTTAGTTTTGATCCAATTTTACTCTGAACATAATTTTAAACTTTTTAATTTCAAATCATTAAATTTGTAACACTTTATTTAGAATATTCATGAAATTTTCCAATTATTTTTAAATTTTGAATGATTCATTTTTGATAATATTGTACTAAAAAACGGGCTATTTTAAGCATATTAATTATAATTTATTAACTTGAGTTTCGAATTTTCATAATTTTCATATTAAAAAGAATTCAATTTTGAGAATTTGAGAAATTATGGTTTCAATTTCCATTGCTTACAATTTATAGCTGTTTCATTACTAATCCTTAAGGGCATGTGACACAGCTAAATACCTATATTACCAACCTCACTTTATCAGTTCACTGAATGTTTTTTTGAACCTAAGAACTTTTTTTGTAAATAAAATATAGAGCTGAAACTTTAGAAAATGTATTAGAGTACAATAAAGTACGTTTTTACGTACTGCATTTTGATAGGAACTTCACTGAAATTTATTTTATCTTTTTTCTAAAACTCAAAATTTTTTGAACGTTCGAACTTTTTTTTATACATAAAATATCGGTCTCAAACTTTGAGAATTGCAAGAGTCGAAAGAAAACTACGTTTAAGTACAAATCTTTATAATAAAAGATGTAAAAAAAATTTTCAACTATCAATTCCATCAGCATCAGTCGGTAACGTTGTACACGAAGATACGAACCCTGGCGGCCACTAGACGAGACTCTAGAGAATTCGTATTTTCATGTACAACGTTACCGGCTGATGCCGATGGAATTGATAGTTGAAATTTTTTTTGACATCTTTTATTATTAGGCTTTGTACTTGAACGTAGTTTTCTTTCGGTTCTTGCATTTTTCAAAGTTTAAGACCGATATTTTATGTATAAAAAAAGTTCGAACGTTCAAAAAATGTCGATTTCGAAGAATTTAAGAATCTAGACAATTTTTATGTTTAAAATTTAAAAAAGAACAGTTTAGAATATTTCAATCTAAAATTATTCAGTTTGAACCAATCAAAGTTTTCAAACTTAATTTTTTTCAATTTTTAAAGCTTTAATACTAAAATGAAATATTGTGACCTTTGAGAGTTTAATTATTCTAAAAACTTAGAACATTATATGCTTTCTAATCGAAAACTTTCAAAAATAATGAATTCAAGCTGTAAGCGTTAGAAATTTTCAAATTCCAAACTTCGTTTAAAAATCTATGAGACCAAAAACACAGGAAAAGTTACCAAAAAGAGCAAAACAGAAGTTTCAATATATATATTCATATTGCATACGTACATGGTTCTACAGATTTTAATTAATAATCTGTTCTTGAAGTAATTAAAAAATTAAATATACTATTAAGAGAATAAATAACTTGACAGGCGTTCTCCACGATCTTTATTGGAATTTTGAGGTTAGGAAACAATTAAAAAGAAACCACATTTTTATTTACTCCATGTTTAAAATTGTATTGATAGAGAAAAATAAAAGAAATTTAACTCACCTAAATTAACTATTGTTGTGAATCTGATCTTTTATCATTTACACGAATGTTTTTTCTCTTTTGTGCCTTATTTGCGATTAAAGTGCAGGGATGGAATATTGACAGAGCAGAAATTTAGTACGGGGTATTGTGATGGCATGCGCCGTTTTATGAACTAAAACTTTGAGGCGCTAAGACTAGTCTTGGGTCGTTACCTGCAATTACCGGTAACGGTAGAAATTTCCGGTAAGGTAGAAGAAATTCTCCGGTAACGAGTGGTAACGATATTTTTTTGAATTTCAAAACTAAATTTGAATTGCTTATTGTTTTTCCGTTTATTTGATATAATATTCTTCAGTATTCGTCACATAAATTAACTTGTGGGGAAACTTTCACGTTCAAAAGTGTTCATTAACCTCTACGGTGGGATTTGGTTTTTCTTAAAGTCATGTGACGGGAGGGTCACGTGACCAAACCTGGTCTTCAATTTTTCTTTCCCAACTTACGTCTAAACGAAATGAGGTATCGCTTTAAAAGTTTGGGAAATAAAAGAGGAGGTAATAAAGTCCATGTCTCTGCTTTGTTCCGGTAGAAATTTTGAGAAAAATTTTTTTTTAAGAAAATACCAGTGGAAGTTTTCTTTCCCAACTTACGTCCACACGGAATGAGATATCGCGTTAAAAGTTTGGCACGATAAATAGAAGGCATGCAAGAATCGGTCTCTGGTCCTAAATGATTAGAATAGTGAAAAAAGTTTTTTTTCTTATAATTATTTTGGAGAGATACCGACCGTGCTGTCGTCAAACCCTGCAAGAAATTTGCAATGTTGCGAATGGGCTAGTTATGAGGTTTATATTGACCAAAGTGGGGCAAAACAACAAAAATCGCTCACGAACATTATGCAAAATAATTCAAAAACTAATGTTTGCACTTGAAATGCAAATAAACATGTTTGGTCTGACATACGTATCAGTCTGGTATCAGCTGTGTCAAAGCAGCATTAGCGCAGCGAGTAGACAATTTCGAACTTCTAGGGGTCTGTAGGTAAAGCAGATTACATGGTTACCGTAAGAGAAAGCTAAAAGTCAAACTTCTGCTGTAAAATCTAAATGTATCCGTCGAAAATCATTATTTGCATAAATAAACTTTTTTCTTCCTCCGGCTCTTTGCAAAACCACAAACGATCCTTTAATATTTATTAACATTTCTCGAAAAAAATTTCCGCGTTACTTCAATTTTTATTTTTCAATATGGGTGAAAAAATATTGATGTTAGGGCTGACTTGATCAGCTGTTATACTCATCACATGGCCTTAAAAATGTATGCAAACATTATTTTTTGCAAAAATAGTGTTCCTTTTAATTGTTCACACTTTGCAGATTGAGTAGACAGCAATTACGCGCGCGGCTCGCTTCGCTCGCAAGTTTGAGCGCGCTTAGGACGCTCGAGGTTGAACCTCGCGCTTCGCGCTCGATAATGGCTTACCTCGCGCTTCGCGCTCAAACATAACTACAATTCGCGATTCGCGCTCGGATATTTACTCTTTACATTTGAAATACTTGAGTCAAACTTTATCAAAAAGATCTCTTTTAGATGGCAGTATTTATATGCGTCTTCATGTTCTGAATTTTCTACTTAATTAAGTATTGTCAAAAATTAACTTTCTCAAGGCTCTGTAGGCTTTGAGGCACACATTCTAATCGTGACACTCGCTATGCGCGCTCGATTTTCGATCGATATTTGTAAACAGGTTTTGTTCAATCTTTTTTTTTCTCTTAACTTTCGTCGTTTTTCCACACATTTTGTTATTACTTTTTTTCAATGTTATTTTTCACGAATAAAAAAAAAAGTACGCGTCCTATTTAAAAGTGATCCTTAACGAAATTGTAGATCGTTTTAGGATAACATTTTTTTTTAATTCATCTTTTTTCGTATTCTACATAGTTTGTCCACAAAATGGAATTTTTTATTTTTCATTATTTTTTTGCAATAAAAATGTAAATTTTGGATTTTTGAATAAAATCGAAAAATTTGTAATGATGATGTTGTAGGGTTTTCAAAAAGAAATGCCTTTCTTCTCTCGACTTTTTTTCATAGCGTGCGTTTTTTGGCTTCAAATTTTGATTGTCGGTTGATTGAAAAAAAATTTTAAACGCTATATCTCTCAGAATTTTCATTTTATCAAAAAAAGTCATAAGGATAAATTGTTTTTTTTTTATATTATAAATATCCGTACATACAATTTTCAAATTTAGAGAAAAGTGGTCTCAAAAATTTTCAAAATGCGCTCACTTTTTGTATTTCTATCAAAAATAGCTAGTTCACGAACTCGTCCTTTCTTTTAGGATCTAAAATAAGTCTGCCAAAGATGGATTTGATTTGCTCATTTTTTCGAGAGTTATCGTGTTTACGGCCCGACGGCCGGACGGACAGACATACGCCATCGTGAAAACCTGATTTTCGGATTCAGGGGGTCTCGAAACGTGGAGATCCGTTGAAAAAGTGTGATGTCAAATTTCCAACAATTCTAATACTTTCTCAATCATAAATGATGAAAATATAAAAAGTCTATGAAAAACATTTCTTCAACATAATGTTTCGAAGGATATCTAACCTAACCTGTTGAAACGTTGTAGGCATTTTGCAGTTCCACACCATCGTGAAGAATACAAGTATTATTACTATGCTTATTATTAATAAGAAGTGACACATTATATGTTTTCAAATATTTTGGAAAGATACTGGCAAATACGTAATTTTCTGTAATAATAGATAAGGGTAAGATAAGAGGGTGGTTCCAGAAAAATATTCTAAGTTGGTATATAATATAAATAAAAATTTAATACTATTGTTTACAAAAAAAAAACGTTTTATTTAATTTTTTTATTGAAGTACCTACTAAAAATAAAAGACACGTAAGGATATGGAAAACAATAAACAAATACACCGTCTCTTTTAATCCTATATTACTTTTATAGGAACATTTCCTTTGTCTTTGAAAGCACATGCTACTTATTTAGAAATCAACCTTTTGCATTGATACGTTTATTCTCCATGAAACTGATCAACAACTAACGACGTATTTTTAAATTCACATTCATTCACATTTTAACATACAGATGGCGTCGCAATGTGAGCGATAACGAAAGAAGCGAAAGAAACGTTACCGGTAATGACGGTGATTTTCCTGCTGAAATTTCGGAGAATATTACCGTGACCCAACTCTAATAGGGGCTTCCCACCCGTTTTTTTTTTAATAAGTTTCTAGGCAGTGCTCCCAATTTTTGGATTTTTTTCATATTGCGCATGCGTCACTGTTTCCGCACTTATTTAAAATGTATAAAGGCACAATAAAATTGTTTCTAACAAATGATACTTCTGAAATTATTAAAACTAATTCCTTGATTGAAAAATAGACTTATAAAGTGAAAGGTGAAGGAATTATTTGAATTTTATTCTTCAGAAATAAATGATCGATCTAAAATGTAAAGAAAGTAATGCCTTTTTTATTACTATTATAAATTTGAAATCATTTCAAATGTATTTCTATACTTTACAATTATTATTTGTTGCAAGCAATTATTAACAAATAAAAAACAAAATTTATCCTTTGAAATAGACGCGCCAAAGGTAACTTATCCAGACGTTGACGCGACGAATGCGCACTACGAAAAGATAACAAAATTGGAAGCACTGTTCTTGGGTCAGAAGTCAATTGTTGCACGCATGTTAACTAATTCCACATAATTCTTATAATTTGCAACAAGACAAGACAAATCTTGTAAATTTATATTCAAAAAAAGTTAAGAATGTATGATAAATATATAAAACAGAGGTGAGTTTATATTTTACTTGTTGAAACCACGGAATACGACTAATAAATTCTTTAATTACTTCCTATCTATTACTATATGTCCATCTATTACTTACAAATAAATTTTAATGTCCTTTGATTGAAAAGAAATTGTGATTAAGGTTTTAAAGTATTCGTACAATGGTCTCTCTTTAGAAGAAAATTAACATCTAAAACAAAAAAGGCTCTGCATCTAGTCGCCCAGAAAAATTGGCAGAAATAGAAAAGAGAATATGGATTAGTGCCAAAATTTTAGTATGATTAGCGAAACTTATATACATTGCGCTTGGCTTTAATACTGATCCACAATTTTTTTTTAAAGTATAGTTTGTCACACTCTGAAAGGCAACTTTTTTATATGGTATCATCTCGATCTAGAAACAGTTGTTATTTTCGTCCCGTCCTACTGACCATGCATTGTCTTTCTTTAAAAGAATGCAAAACAAGCGAATTATTAATATTTTTTAATTGTGTAAATTATTACGGAAAGCATTGTAAAATATTGTATCTCAAAAACACAATGAAATATTGTTAAAATACTTGAAAACTTTTTGGAATCGTTTAGATATTTTTCATTTGGATTAGAATTGTATCTTCTATAAATGCCATGAAAATATACCAAAAGGAAAATATATTTATTACAATTACTATGTAAAATTCGTTATATCGCAAATTTGCCTTACATTTTGACTTTATATTTAATAAAATCTTTTAAAATTATTAAAATCAAGATCTGCTATCGATAGTCAACAAAATTTCTATAAGAAATATTAATTTTTATAATTGTTTTATTTCCGTTGATCCTATTTTCTATCATGTTTTGTGGGCCCGAAAATTCTTATTAAATATGGAAAGATTTAGTAATATTTTTCTGTAAAAAATTCAATTTATTCTGTCAATTGTTTTACTTTTTTTCAATAATTCGAAAAGTTACTTGTATATGATCTTTTCTCTGAAAAATTAAGCTCTCAATTATTAGGATCGTTTTATTATTTTTTTAGTTTGCTAAGAAGCGATATAGACAAACAAACTTTTACAAGAAAGGAAACTTTTTGAATGAAATATTTCTTGTTATTTAACATATAAGTTACAGAATAGAATTTATTTATATTTTTATTAGGATTCATTAATTTCGATCTAATGGATTTTTTTACAAGTTGAAATGCCATAATTTATAATAAACGAAAAAAAGTAAAATTTTCTAGCGCATTCTTAGGGATTCAAAATTTCTAATACCTTTTAATGCAAGGCTTCTTAACGAGGAGTCTTTCACGTTTTTCATTCGAGGAACTTCAATGTTTTACTATATATTTTCTTTCACACTCAGTTCACAGTAGAATATTTTTTTATCTGACTTAAGGCCATGTGACGAGAAGGTCACGTGACCAAACCTGGTCTTCGATTTTTCTTTCCCAACTTACGTCTGAACGAAATGAGGTATCGCTCTGAAAGTTTGAGAAATGAAAGAGGAGATAATAAGATCCATGTCTGCTTTGTTCCGGTGGAAATTTTGAGAAAAAATTTTTTTGAAGAAAATACCAGTGGAAGTTTTCTTTCCAACTTACGTCCACACGGAATGAGATGTCGTGTTAAAAATTAGGCACGATAAATAGAAGGCATACAAGAATTTTCTCTGGCCCTAAATAATTAGAATAGTGTCTGTGGGTAAAACAGATTGCATGATTACCGTCAGAGAAAGTTATAAGTCAAACTTCTATTGTAAAACCTAAATGTGTCCGTCGATAATCATTATTTGCATAAATAAACTTTTTTCTTCCTCCAACTCTTTGCAAGGTTAAAAACTTTATTTAAACTTTTATTTTTCAATATGGGTGAAAAATATTGATCTTAGGGCTGACTTGATCAGCTGTTACACTCATCACATGGCCTTAAAGGTGCGCGCTTTTGCTGCCTCTTCCGCTATTATCATTGTACCGGTGCAGTTTAGCGGCAAGAACATCAAGTCTTTGCCGTTTTCATTCTATAATCTCATTCAATATTGATGATGTAAATTTCATGATGTTTCAATAGTCGATTATTTTCGCATACTTTTTCAAGATCTATTTCCTTTCGACCTAACTTTCTCTTTTCTGACGCCTATATCCAACCTGATCTTTAATGGTGAATCGCCATTAAAAGAGCTGAAAATTGTTTTCGTCATTTAAAGTTACCGAATGTCAATTTGCATTAGCAACAGTAACACGTTCGCCGTAAACTTAGCCCATATTTATGCTTTAAAACAAATATTGCCTTTAGATAATGATAATCCGATAATAATTACATTTAGATGAGGGGCTCATCACTCTCATGATCTGCTGAAAACTTGAAGTTCCAATAACATCTTTTTAAATCCATTAAACTCCATGACTTCTAGAAAAGTTATTGAAATTTTTCGAAATTTCACTAAATTTGGCTGCACTCGAGTTGCGATTTACTTTCAGAAAACCCTTCATTTGCAAAGCGCGGGCACTTTAGGTTGGAGAAGTTTGTGATTATATTTCAAACACTTATACTAGGAGTGGTTCAATTTTTCCACCTGACATCTGTGCTTAGTTTTCTCCAACAATAACGCGAAGATCAAATGTTTTTAAGGCTTAATATTCGAAATTAAATGCTATGTTTAGAAGTACGCGTGTAAAAAATTGAAATGGAGAACTAGTCTGGTATTCAACCATTCGACCCCACTTTAAGTCGGGGGCTAGTCAGGTCATCTGACTAGCCCCCGACCAGTAGCGTCACGGTAGATTAGTCGGGGGCTAGTCAGGTGACCCGACTTATCCTAGTTGGGGCCTGATCGGGTACTAGTAGGGGTCATATGATAATACATCCGTATGAAATATTAACCAAATTCCCCAAAATTTGTGGAAAATTCATTAAAAAAAAAACTTCAGCTGGAAGGCAGCAATGGAAGAGCTTCGCTCTGAAGGAACTGCCATGTTGGTCACAGTAGTCTCTGCTCCAGGTAATTATGCTTCGTTACGTGTGGACTGCTGTCTTAAACACTCGAAGCGTCATTTATGTTGCGCGAGAGGCGCCATGTGGCGCCCTTGCGAATTTTCTTTAAAGCTACCAGTCCAGAATCGCAAGACTTAAATGAAAGTGGTAGCGAAATCTGAACTGTACCGTGCTTAATAATTTACTACTAGGATACTGCTCTTCACTGATTAATCAAAAAAATTTTCTCTTTCCAATTTCAACTACATGAAGAATTAGACTATATTTACCCGTGGCAAACCTTTCAGATCAATTTAAAAATAAGCATCTGTACAAATTTAGAGTCTAATGACTTTCAACAGACTTTTCACCTACATCTATATGTATTTTTTCCAATATGGATTTTCTTAAAATTCCATACAGAGGTATTTATAAATGTTCCTAGAAATTCGCAATTTTCTAAAAAATACTACAAAAAAATAAGATTGTCTTTTTGAAGATTTTGATCGTTGTTTTTATAAAAAGTTGATTTTCGTACAAAATTGTTAACTTAATAGTTATTTATTAAGTATATTTAAGATGAATTTAACATTAATAAATCTTTTCTCCAAATAACGGTAAAATTATTGTTAAATGTATTCTTAGTGTTTTAGAATTTAAAAAATCATTACGCTTTTTTAGATATTACCTTATTTGATAAAACCTCGCCGAAAACTCAAACATAAGAATAACCCGACCAGAGCCCCACTAGCGCCCGACCAAAGCCTGAAGATTACCTGCACGGAAATTAATGAACATAAAGGCCCAACTAGCCCTTGACCAACCACCGACCAGTCCCGACTGAAATTTTGACAACGAAAAGCCCAACTAGTCACCGATTAGTCCCTGACTGTGTACTTTGTCAAAATTAATAACCCGACTAGCCCCCGATTAGTGCCCGACTTGTAATAGGGCCAAATGGGGCTATTTCCACACGGGTACTAACCCAAACATCTATAATTTGGTCGAAACTTTGTTAGAAGGCATATTTATGATTATAACTTATATACCAATATACAATTTTCTAGTTGAATTCAATTTTTTCATGTATCTCATTCCATTTACGAAAAACGTTGTATTCAATCCAATTTTAAACATTTAAAAAAAAAGTTAGATATCTGAAATCATCGAAACCCATAGATTCCGAATTATTATGTTTTGGGCTTTTAATTATGAAATTAAAAAAAATCTATTTCTAAATTTTAATCCGAAAGCTTAAAGTAGGACCCTTGAGTGTTCTGTGAAAAACAGATTGGCAGAAGTTTCAATGACGTAATTTGTTAACGCTCAACTCATGTACGTTTAGTCGGGTTTGCGCTTTATGGATCCGTGATTCTCATTGGGCGGGCACTTTGTCGTTTGGACATTTTGTCACGGATTCCGGTTTACGTATATCCTGGCTGAGGCCGTTTTTTTCAATTCCGAAAACATTGTGGGCATCAACATAAAAAGGGCTCTTACGGTCCTGCCGGACCGAAGGAACTGAATGGAGCTTCTACAAAGTACCCGTAAAGACCCCATTCGGTTCCTCTGTTAAAAAAATTCGAAAAAACAGCAAAATCAACTTTTAAAATTTTGAAATTCGGATTCTACGTTAAAATTCCCTATAGAAGGTCACGGAATAATCGCAATAGTTTTTTTGCAACGGTAAAAAGTGTAAGAAAATATAAGACGTATAACGCCTATTGACTGCTACTTACAGACAACGCGTTTGAAGTGTAGCAGTCAACAGGCGTTATACGTCTTATATATTTTTTAACTTTTTACCGTTAAAAAAAAACTATTGCGATTATTCCGTGACCTACTACAGGGAATTTTAACGTAGAATCCGAATTTCAACAATTTAAAAGTTGATTTTGCTGTTTTTTTCAGTTTTTTAAAAAGGAACCGAATGGGGTCTTTACGGGTACTTTGTAGAGGCTCCATTCGGTTCCTTCGTTCCGCCAGGGGGCCGGTATGGAGTTACGTATAGGGACGTATGGCCACATAAATTCTTGACATTCGGGGCTCTAAATGAACTTTTTAAGTTCCAAAATGAGTCGCCCGTGCATTTTTTTAGTTGAAACTCCAGAAAACCGTTTTTAGAGTGCAAGTGCCGTAAGTGCACATGTTATATTTTTTCTTCGAACATGAAATATAATATACTTTCGATTAGAATCTGGATATGAGTATAGTCAATCTTACTTTATTATACCCTGAGAGAAATAGTTTAAGGGTAACGGCAATTCGAGTTTGCTTGCGAATTTCAAACTGAATTTTAAAGAAAATTCTGCAGTCTCAGCCGTACGAATTTAAGCATGATCACTTACGTGTAAGACAATCACCAAGGCTAATATTACTAGAAAAGTTTGTTTGACTAAAACGAAAGTTAAGGAAGGGGTATTATAACCCATATGATTAAAATATCCAAATATAATAATGTAGGTACAAGCATTATATGCCTCAGTATCATGGTGCCATTCGACGTATACTTTTATCAACTATCTATTTGAAAAAATACTGCGTTTAAGTGTTGCATTGGGCATCCGGCTTTTTGCTTGATTCAACCATACCAATCGATGTATTGTACTCAGTGATCCCAGATCTGAAACGAGACGTGGTCCAATACTATGACACGTCTATGTCCGTGTGAATATGGTAGGAGACGATATAAATGCCTGGGTTGCGCG
>NC_046657.1:129867505-129877144 GCF_010883055.1 Belonocnema kinseyi | reverse complement strand
CAAAACTCATATTTTCCGCTTAAGAAATTCAACTTTTTGTAGATAATTCGTCTTTTTGACTTTAAAATTAAATAATTTTGTTGAAAATTCATGTATTTTGTTGGAAATTGACCTTGTTTGGTAGAAATTTAATCTTTTTGGTTGAAAATGTATCACTTTTGGTCAAAAATGGCATTGTTTGGTTGAAAAATGAACTGTACATCTTCTTGGGCTTAAAAGTCGATTATTTCACTAAAAGTTGAATTACTTTATAAAAAAATACTTTTTTTCAACAACGTTGTATAATTATTGTTAAAAATTTAACTATATGGTTGAAAGTTTAACTCTTTGATTGAAAACTCATATTTTTGGCTGAAAAAAATCAACTTTTTGTAGATAATTCGTTTTATTGACTTTAAAATAAAATAATTTCGTTGAAAATCCATGTATTTTGTTTGAAATTCGACTTTTTTTGTAGATCATTAATTTTCTTGGCCGAAAATTCATGTTATTGGTTGAGAATTTAACAACTTTGTTGAAAGTTTATTTTTTCGATTAAAAATTATTTTTTTATCTGAAAATTTAACTATTCTAGGATTGATTATAAATTAATCGTTTTTATCTGGAAATTGAACTATTCAATTTTTGGTTGAAACTTTATCCAGTACATTGTATTAGTTAAAATACCAATTATTTGATAGAAAATTAATTCAATTTGTTAAAAAGTAAACTTTTGGGTTAAAAATTGATACATTTTGTTAATGATATTTTTTCCTAAAATTAAAAAAACTGTAAAATAGAAAAATTTTCTTAAAATCTTCCTGATTCTTTTTTTTTTTAATTTTTAAAATGTTTTCAAATACTCACTTAAAATTTATTTGTCAAAATAAAAAATCATTTTCAATGTTCTTAGCAATCACAACAATTTTTGTTATTGTTTTTAAATACTGTACAATTCTCAAAAAGCTTTTTTTTTAAATCTGCGAAAGTCTAAATCGTGTTTTAAATTATTTGAAATAATTTCAAGTTTTAAATTAATTTTGAATCTTTTTTTAAATTAAATTTGTAGCGTTTAAACTTTATATTCAGCTCATTACAAATTTAACAATTCAAGGTATTCTATTTCGAACCATTCTGTTCAAATTTGTAGTTTTTAACAGTTGTTTGTATCGACAAAAAATCAAAACTGAGTTTTTTTATATCGTTGAAATCGTAAAAAAAGATACATCCGTTTATGAAAATTGTTTTTTAAAATTGATTATGAAATTAAAAAGCCGCATCTTCTAATTCTTGCGAGTCGTGTTAGATAAGAAAACAGTATCTACAGAAAATTTTCCGTAACTGCAAGAATTGTAACACGGAGGTTCGAATACGGCACCAAAAATTATGCAAGAAAGCAGTACGAAGATACTACTTTCTTGAAATTATGGGACCTCAGAAAACGCAGTACCTGCAAAGAAAATTATTACAAAATGGCAAAATGAACACAAATAATTATAAAAATTGTGAAAAGGAAGCAATATATTTACTTCATCCAGTTGTTGATTGATAAAGAAAGGTACAAAAAACCATTTCTTTGTAATCTGAAAAAAATTTTATACAAAGAAATTTTCGACTTTTTGAAATCATTTTTATTTATTTATATTTCCTTTCTTTAAATAAATATTTTCTAAAATTACGTAATGAGGCGAGCCATTCGCAAATTCAAATTTTTTGCAGATACTGCTTTCTTGCGAACACTAAGGCTGTTTTCCGAGAACCGGTGTTCGCAAGAAAGCAGTTTCTGCAGATACGGCGTTTTTACGTGATTTCGGTTCACATTTCTTGCAGTATCTACATTTTTTATAACAAATTAACCATTGATTTTATTTTTTTCAGAAATATAAAGATCACCTGTAATTAGCCAAGAACGATAGAAAAAAGTTTAAGAAGTAATTTTAAATGAGCGGTCTACACGAATAATGATTTTAAAAGTTTTCTTACATTATCTCGGTTTGCTGTTTTTGTAGGTACTGTTTTCTTAAATATCACTGCAGGATGGACCTATAGCTATTTTCACAAACAAGTGGCAAAAATGGAAATCCTCCCTAGTTCATTAAGAAAATGGCACAGTCACTCTTAAATCTTTTAAAACGTTACCAAATGTAAGAAAGTCACAGGCTTTCCCCATAGTTATCTCTAAATATGATTTATTCCCCTTATGGAATGTATTTAAAATCAGGCCGGTTCTGCACTTAAATCAACGGAATCTTGAGTGACAAAATATGTTGTGTTTTTAGATCAAATTAGGCGAAACCTATTTTTTCTAATTAGGAAGAAAATTTTTAAAAATAAAATGATGATTTTTGAAACTTTGGATGTTTATTTAA
The DNA here is from genome assembly GCF_010883055.1 of Belonocnema kinseyi. Lineage (NCBI taxonomy): Eukaryota > Metazoa > Arthropoda > Insecta > Hymenoptera > Cynipidae > Belonocnema > Belonocnema kinseyi. The sequence continues at coordinate 129,874,796 of NC_046657.1, read as the reverse complement.
AGAAAAAAATACCTTTTCCATTCTGTTTTTAGATTTTGGTGGGCATTACCGTTTTCTTTCAAGCTCCATCGAAAAATTTGTAAAAATTTAAAAATCAAGAAAGTGGCGAAGATTTGTTCGAAAATATAAAAATTTCATTTTCAAAAAAAAATCCACTTTTATATTATATGCCAATTCTTTCTGAATTTCGCCTTCTATAAGGAAGTTTTCCTGTGAGCTTTATGCACGCAAAACCATTTTTACATTCTCATTCCTGAAAATTTAATGTAATCGTCCAAATTTTCAATCTCTGGATTTTAACGAATCTTTACGTTTCGGCACTAATAGAATCCAAAAACCATAAAATTTTATCGGTGTCTGTCTGCATGTCTGTATGTATGGTACCTGAATGTTGTAGCCACGCTAACTTTTAAAGGATTTGTCCAATCGAGTCCGCATTAGATACACTTCTGAAGGTCCCCAAAATAAAGGCTAAGTTCGTTAATCAGATATTTCGAACCAAAATTAAAAAATTGAGAGCATTTTCAAAATTTTGAAATTTTTTTTTTTGTAATTTTATAAATTGTTGTCAAAGTTTCTTATAGATGGGTCAAAGACTTGCAAATTATCTAAACACAATGTTTAATTTTCATGAAAATTGGAAAAATTCTATACTTTTAGAAAATTTTCAAAAAATAGACAAAATGATTTTTTTTCATCAATCCAAAAATTGTCAGTAGATACCAAATACATTCCAAACTATTCTAGCCGAATTTTTTGATTAACACACAATTTAAAAAATTAGAGCTTTTTCAACATTTTAGACCATTTTTTTTCAAGTTACAAAAAATTTTGTGAATGTCTCCAATACTTGACAAAAATACTTGCAAATTATCCAAATGACATTTTTAATTTGGATGAAAATTAAAAACGTTAGTGTAATGTAATCGTCCAAATTTTCGATCTCTGGTTTTTAAGGGATCTTTACGTTTCGGCGTGCACAGAATAGGAATATCATAAAATTTTGTCGGTGTCTGTCTGTGTGTCTGTATGGTTACCTGAATGTTGTAGCCACGCTAACTTTTGAAAAATTTGTCCAATCGAGTCCGCATTTGACACACTTCTGAAGATCCCCAAAATAAAGGCTAAGTTCGTTAATCAGATATTTCGAGCCAAAATCAAAAAATTGAGTGCATTTTCAAAATTTTGAAATTTTTGTTGTTGGAATTATATACATTTTTGTCAAAGTTTCTTATATATGGTTAAAAGACTTGCAAATTATCCAAATAAAAATCCTAATTTCGATGAATATTAGAAAAGTTATATACTTTTAAAAAATTTGAAAATCTTCAAAAAATAGAACAAATTATTTTTTTTATAGATCCAAAAATTTTCACTAGATACCAAATATATTAAAAAACCATTTTAGCCGAATTTTTCGATAATCCCACATTTTTAAAAATTAGAGCCTGTATAATCAGACAGTAAAGCGCGAAGCGCGATTTTAGCAATTTAAAAAAAGGAATTTTAGCAATTTAAAAAAAGTAGAAAATTTCGCATTGTGGTCTGTGCACAAATGTGGAGGGTAATGCAAAGACCGTGCGCGGAGCGCGAGATCAATATATTATCGAGCGCGACGCGCGGGCAGATTTTGTTGACGGGATAAGGGGCCATCCATATACGACGTGGATTCTTTGGGGGGAGGGGATATAGCAAAATTCCCTAAATCTGCGGAAAATATACTGAAATGAGAGAAGTTATACTTTATGTATACTCGAACTTTTACATTGTGTTTGCGCATCGTTCTACGCAAAGCACTCCTCTTCCTTAATTTATAAAATATTGCCAGTTAGCGGTTACACTATCAGAATTTAAAGCGATTTTTTTATTCAGTTACTATAGTTATTTATATGTATTTAACAATACAAAATATTTCCAAAGGTATGTTCAAAGATCTCAAATCTCTGTAAAAGCTTTAAAAAATAAAAATATTTAGGCACGTTTAAAATAGTATTTACTTGCCATTTCCCTACTTGAAATCTTCATTCCAGCGATCATTTTTAGGAGAACTAATAAGACTAATAACATCTATATTTTCATCAAATATGTCCACGTGGAAAGTGCAAGGGGGAAGGGTAAAAATTTCACGTCTGTCCAAGAGGGGGGAGCGGTGGTCAAACAGAAGTGAAAAATTGTCCGCGTGGCATATGTATGGCCCCGAATGCGTTTTTCATAAAATTTGGAATTGCTCAGTTTTTTTTAACTCTAAACTTACATTATGAAAATGCATTTGCCATGGACTTTTTTTATTAACTTCTTGTACCAACCACTACACAATTTCGATTTCAAAATTCCGACTTTCAAAATTCAAGAAATCTTTTCTGAAACTGTAGGACTTTTAAATTAAAGTTTATTTTTCATTTTTAAATCCTATTCAAGTTGCAATGGACTACAAATTTAAAATCGTCAGTGTTTGAAATTTCGTGTAATTTTAAGGACACGGATTAAAGTTCTAAAATTAAATTCAAATTGCTTGATATGCAAAATTCGATAAAATAATCAGTTTCCACTCAATCGGATTTAATTATGAAATAATTTAGTTCCCTAAAAGTTTCAAGATTTTGTTTTGAAGAACCCCTTCTTTTTTTAAATATTTCTTTCTAAAATTTTAAACTTATAAACTTTCATTACTTTTAAGTATGACAAGTTTATATTTCAGTGTATCTGAGAACTTGAAATTCTTGTAAATTTGAAAGAATTTCAATTTTGTTTTCTCTACAATTCTTTTTCATTCGATTTTTCATAAATTGGGAATGATAAATAATTTAGAATAATTTAAAAAGAAGACACTTTTCAACTCAATATTTTCTTGTATATTATATTGTGTTGAATATATTGTATGCTTTTATTAGGAACAGAACAGAAGATGCGTAAAATGACTTTTTTGGGGTTTTTGACGACACTTCTGTCATTTTTCATGCAGTTGAAAAAACTCGATGTGTTTCCTGATCTGAAGACTTCACTCTACAAGACTACATACATGGTTTTTATGAGCTTTCCAAAAAGTATATTTATTTTAGAGTATGAATTTGGACTTTGACGAAAATGTCAAAAACTATTCTTTCGGCTGATATTTCTCTTGGGCGTTGAGTTTTGAAACATATAATGGGTAAAAAGAAAAAGACAATCGAATTTTCTCGTAATATTTATATGTATTTATCGAGTAAATTTTCCATAGAGCTTGAAAAATAATAGTTAAAACATGAAACCTTAGAAACTATAAAAGATAAAACTAATTCTTGGAACGTTCAACACAGATAGCAAAGCGGTGCTCAGGGCACTGTTCTTGTAATTCTGGCAAACATTCTGTAAAATCGAAATCACCATTTAACAGGCTGTATAATTGATTTTCATATCATTTTTGGGCCAATAAACTCATTTTCGTCAAAATTTTCCTTTGCACTTTTTGGACTTCCACCCTTCAGTATCATGAGGAATTTCCAGAACATACAGAAATCGTCAGAACTTCCGACTTTCCTTGACTTTATTTTTTATTAGGATTCAAAAATGAATACTTCTTACTTCCTCGTGCAAGAGTCTTACCTGCTTCACAGCGCCTTCCCACCAAAATTTTATACGATTTTTTTTCTCACTAAACGATTCCTCAGCAATCCCTCAACGATCCCTCAGCCGAAAAACTAATTATGAGCGACGTCTACTCTTTCGCTTATCATCCCAGTCTTTCGCATTAGAGAAAATTTTCCTATATGGGAAAGCATTTCCTCCTAAATGACCGTAAAATTTTGTCAAGCAAATCGGAAAATAAATTATGGAAATTTTTGATTTTTAACAAAAAAAAGGCAACATTTCAACAGAATTCAGAACTTTTCTAACAAATAGTTGAATTTGAAACTGATGAAGATTGATGTTCGAACAAAGAAAAATATATTTAGAAAAACGAAGTTTGAACCAAAGAGATTAATTTGAAGAAAAAAGATAATTTTTAATAAAATAGTTAAATTTGAAAAAAAATATCATTCAAAAGTAATAAATTAAATTTGGAGCAGGGAATTTCTTAAAGGATTACAATTTTGATTTTCGAACAGGAAATTAAAGTAAATTATTATTTTGACTTTAGAAGCAGTATTGTAATTATTTTTTACTCTAAATCTCGTTTGAATATCAAAAATTAATAATAATAGCCCTTGTCTTTTTGATACACATTATGTTACACTAGAACGCAGCGGCGATTCAACTATTGCACTTGGTGTCAGCGCAAGAACTGATTTCGAGGGTTCAGGTCAGAAATTTGGGATGGGGGAAACCCATATTCAGGATCGTCGTAAAATATTTTGAGGCCTGTGATTATCCGTCTTAAATACACTATTTTTTCTTATAATTACAAGTACTTATCAATTTTGTGTTAAGTTCAACAGAAAAATATTGTAAAAAAAAGTAAAACCATGTTTTAATTAGAGAAGAAAAACAAAAAGTTTTAGAATCCCCTATAAATTAGGTGAAGATTAGTGGATATTTGCACCATCTTCAACTAAGCATTGGGCGCGTCAGTAGTAAAAAAACTTCGGGGACAATCTAATAGCTTAACATAATAATATATTAACTTTGTAGATTTTTTAATCTTTCCCAGCAGTGTACTGCTTTTTCACTTTTGGAATTTTTATATAATAATTGGATTCAGCCAAAATATACTCGATGTGCCTGTCGAAAATGACTGTTCAAAGTAACTACAACGCCATTCGCAATTTCCTTTAAAACTTACTAGGTGGCGTTGCAATAGGAAACCTGGCCAACCCGGTCTGGCACGACTCCGAGCCACGCAAATTACCTCTACTCGTGCCAGATAATGTCAGACCGATCCGCATCTGATTGGTAATCGGAAAAAGATCTGGCAATTTCTGTACGTGTAATTATATTAATATTAATTAGCTCTAAATGATTGTGCTGGAGTTTTTAAGCGTTTGATGTTGGATTGATCTATTAATCCAAAGAAGTTTAAATAGACTGCGGACTTTCGAAATTATACAATTTGTTTATGAGAATCATTTGGAAGGAAACAATTACAAACTATGGCTTCCTAGAATTTGGTTATATTATACATTTTTCAGGACTGCTTGGGACTTCGATATTTAAAATTTAAAATTGCTAGCAATTTTACAAAGTGTTAATACAAAATTTTGTACTTGTTAGTAATTATAATTTGCAATTGTTTTATTTCAAATGATTCTCATAAGTAAATTTTCTAATTTTGAAAGGCTATTGAGATTTGGTCGGTTTAATAGTTAATTCAACTTCAAACGCTTAAAACGCCAGCACAATCATTTTCATCTAATTAATATTAATGTTAATATTAATATCTGTTGATATAATATTATTATAATTATAATATCATATATAGTTAATTATACATTATATTAATTCTATTATAATGTAATGAAATATATGTATAAAATATATCTGGTGTAATATTATTAATCACGGAATTAATATTCTGATATTGCATATAGAAGAATTAATCGCGCGAAAAATTTAAATCATTAAAACCGCCAATGTCCTGCATTTCTTTATAATGCGAAATAGTTGATAGAATATTAATATTAATACTGTTCTATGTAATATTGAAATTATCTACTAATCTGAAATTGTTTCCATTGGATGGAAATTCTTGAGCTTGAATTATATGTTGTCTTTTAAAGGAAATATGATGACATGCATGTAATCGATTTCACGGATACAAATTTTTGACAATGTTGTGAATATTTGAATTTTAAAAACTGATAAAATGATAACGTGAAATATCAAAAAATTGTCCAAGTTTTTCTTTAGTGTGTGATATTGTTCAAACTAAAAAAAAAAGGTAAATATTTGTATTATAAATCTATGTTACCTATCTATAAATATTTATATCAATAGTTTAAAAGAAGACCACTTTAAAGAGACATATGGATAATTCCTTGACAACACACCTTATCGTTTTCTTAAATTTAAATACTCATAATTCTATACATGTAATGCAAATTATACGTGTGTGCAACGTGTCAATTGAAGTTTTATACCAATATTGGTCAGTAATTCGTCATTACAGGTGACGCGAAAATTTTCTAATCTTTTATTGTACGCAGAGTTAAAAGTACATTTTGGTATAAAACAAAACTAAAACTAAATGACAATACAATGTATATATTATATCAAATTATTTTATTTATTTTCCGTTTGTGAGAGGCTAGGAGACTCACATTAAGAAAGCACCTTGATTTTGTTTTTTATGTATATATGATATAAAATGATTTTATTTATTTTCCGTTTGTGAGAGGCGAGGGGACTCACGTTCAGAAAGCACCCCGATTTTGTTTTTATGTAAGTATTACATAAAATGATTTTATTTATTTTTAGTTTGCTAGAAGCAAGGAGCACATCGTTTTATTTTTTTATTCTCAAATTTTTATGTAGGTCGTTTTCGGTGGTTTTTATGCCTTTCAAGCCTTTTCCACGGAGCCAATATCTTTATTTATATAAACGGCTGAAAATTGTTGTTTTTCTTTCATTATGTAACCTTCCTTCCAATTTAGTAATTTAAGTTTTGAAAGTTTGTAGTTTATTAATGGATCAATTGCAGGTTCTCTACTCTATTTGAATAATTTTTTTGATAATACATTTAAAAATGTATGTACTCACAACATTGCAAAAACTTTTTTTTCCGCGAAATTCGTAAATACATTTCAATATTATATTTCTTTTTCCCTTAAAGGTTTAATTAAGATTTTTTAAATTCTAATTTTATAGGAATAACAGTTACATTATATAGAATAAATATAATATATAATTCACTATATATGGCATTATAATTATAATAGTATTATCTCAATCGATATTAATAGTAACATTTATATTAATTAGCTGTAAATGATGGTGCTAGACTTTTAAGCATTTGCAGTTGAATGTATCTATTAAACGGAAAAAATTTAAATTTTCTCCTTATTCGAGGGCTCTTTAAGGCACATGGCCACTTATAAATTATTAAGTGAAAGTGTACCCGCTACCTGGTTCTATCCGGTTCTCATCTGGCAAATGGAACCAGAAATTAAAATAAGGATATACTTTTTACCCGGTTCCTATCCGGGCTCTTTCAGGCACATGGCCACTTGTAAATTATTAAGTGAAAGTGTACCGGCTACCTGGATCTGCCCGATTCCTACTAGGCAGTCTGATAAGTCCCTGAAAAATGAAACACGGAGACGTTTTTTTGGCCAAAGTCGGTTTTATTCTTCAACATACTCTCCTTTTAGGTCGATAC
>NC_046657.1:129859424-129867405 GCF_010883055.1 Belonocnema kinseyi | reverse complement strand
ACGTTCCAATGATATGCCTACAGCATTAGCTACCTCTCTCAATTTCACTTTGGGATCATTCAACATCATATCATGGATTTTTTCGATATTTTCTGGTGTAGTTACCTCTTTTGGGTGCCCAGATCGTTCATCATCAACTGTGCTCGTACGGCCACAACGAAACTCGGTAAACCACTTATGAATCGTTCCAATCGACGGTGCAGAGTCCGGGTAATACTTATTCAGCTTGGCCTTGGTCTCGGATATCGTTTTCTTGCGAAGATAGTAGTGTTTGATCAAAACTCGAAACTCAGATTTTTCTATATTAAAAAAAAACTCGGAGGTTAGTTGCTTCCCAGTGCTGTAACTTGTAAATGCGTAAACATAAATGGCTGAAGTTTTGACAGGCGTCATTTAAAGGATCAAGCTCGACGAAAATGGTTCACATTAATGAATACCAATGCCATCTCTTAGAATTTTCAGGTACTTATCAGACATTGAACCAGAAATTAAAATAAGGATATACTTTTTTCACCCGGTTCCTATCTGAGCCCTTTAAGGCACATGGCCACTTGTAAATTATTAAGTGAAAGTGTACCGGCTACCTGGTTCTACCCGGTTCTTATTTGGCAAATGGAACCAGAAATTAAAATAAGGATAGAATTTTTTACCAGCCTCCTATCCGGGCTCTTTCCCAGCAAACACGGTTACAGAACAAATCTGTAACTGTCCTACAACAGGTTAGTAACAGGTTACAAACATGCGAGTAACTATATCATCCCCCATACGCTAGAGCAATTCTGTAACAGTTCTAGAACGCTGTGACAACCCATCTGTAACATCTTTAGAACAATTCTAGAACACAGTTACAAATGTTGTATAACAAATCTTTAACAGATCTGGAACGCGGAAACAACCGATCTATAACAATTGTAGAACTTTGGTGCGCTGCATTGTGAAAAATCTAGGACATTTCTATAACAGTTCTATAACAATTCTGTAACAGTTCTAGGACCTTTATTTATCAAATGTGGAACAGTGTTATGTACCCCTCACAGCAATAGGATATCCCGGAATATTCGATTTGACCACATGTATGTCCCGGTTTATTCCAGGGATAACCCATCGGAATATCCTGCGAGACGGAAATTTTGATATCCCCATGGATATATTTTGATCCGGGATAGCGCGAACCCAGTTCCGACTAACAAAAACTATAGGTCCGAAATATCCACATTAGAGATATTTGCAAGGATCAGCTTGACCATAATGTTAGCGAACTAATCTTCATACCTAATTTGTTCTAGAACACACTTGTAACAGGGTTCTATAGCATTGATATAAAACTGTTACGGCACAGTTCTAAAATAAATTTGAAACAAATATTAAAGAGCGTCTGTGATCAGTTTGTTCTAGAACAATTCAATAGCAACTTTTACAGAGCCTTGCTGTCACATAGTTCGAGAACAGTTCGGTCACAATTTTGTCATAGTGTTCTAGAACGCTGTTACCTTTTTGTTCTAGAACAGTTCTGTCACCATCTTGTAACAACTTTTATAGAACACACTTCCTTTTTTGATCTGGAACAGTTACAAAAAGTGTTTGCTGGGCTACGGCACATGGCTACTTGTAAATTATTAAGTAAAAGTGTACCGGCTACCTGGATCTGCCCGATTCCTATCTAGCAAATGGAACCAGAAATTAAAATAAGGATATACTTTTTTACCCGGTTCCTATCCGGGTTGTTTAAGGCACGTGGCCACTTGTAAATTATTAAGTGAAAGTGTACCGGGTATCTGATTCTATCCGGTTCTTACCTGGCAAATGGAACCAGAAATTAAAATCAGGATATACTTTTTTATCCGGTTCCTATCTGGTCTCTTTAAGGCACATGGTCACTTGTAAATTTTTCATCTCTTTACTACAATATCTGAATCCAACGATCTGAATGGTCACTTAGACAAGGAAATAATTTAATGTAGTCAAAAAATTCTACTTATTATTAATCATATGTGACTAAAAATGTAGTGAAAAGTTAGAAACAGTGTGCTAAAACAAATAATGAAAAACAAATAATATTTCATACAAATGTTTACTAAAGTAGATTAATGACCAATTTCTTGATTATCTTTCCATGTTACTTCTCTTATTAGTTGATATTATTTATCATAGAAATATTGTACATATTTCTATCAAATTCTCATTAAAGATAAATCAGTTTTTCGAATTCTTGGCTGACCCAAATATAATCCAGATTGGTTTCTAATAGGAACCGATAACAAAGGGGTACATATTTTTGCGTTTCTGATATAATCGTTGATCACTCCAATATTCCTGACACATTCACTAAATATTCCCATACACTTATTCTTTCAATATTCCTAGATATTCCTGGTATTCTGGAAATTCTTTATAATCTCAAATATTTTTGATATTCCAAGATATTTCGAAATATTCCTAAATATTTACAAATATTCTGCCATATTTCTCGATTTCCTTTTGCGCTCTACAAGTTATTAAAGATTTCAAATTACACCAAACTCTCGTTTTCAGTCACCCCGTTCTCAGCTTTCCTACAACTGGTGCCTCTCTCAGTTTGTTAGGGGATTAGGGCGAGAGCGGTTTCGACCTCATATATATAGATATATATTATAATTGGGGATTCGGTACCTGGCGTTGTACGAGATCGGACGTTTGTCGACTATTTGAGAATTTGTTGGTTTTTTTTGCGTGGTCTTACCACGCTATGTGTCATTCGGTGGAACTGTTAATTCACCAACGAGATGTGCTAGGAAAGTTCTGCTTGGAGTGAAATTGGGTTTTTTTTTTATCAAAGGTTCTTAACCTGCTGTGAAGAGGGCTGCACGAATTCGGATTAGAGGAATTACTTTATTGTTCTCAACTACATACTACGACAATTTCGTCTACCTTATGTTCTGGGTCTCTTGTTTAGAGTGGTCTCCTTTATGCCGCCCTCCGGCCCAAGTACCAATTTTGGCGAGACTCTCTTTTTTCCGCCCAATCCCCTTTGGGCTTCTGGAATCTAGGGTAAGCTGAGAAATTTTCAGTTAGTTTAAGCAGTGTTTGCTCATCACCCAAAGGAAAAGTCAACCGAGTTTATGGTTCTCACTCGGACACCGGCAAAGACAAGCAAACTAACCGGCTTTGTTTACCTCGCCAACCAGCTGCTTCCTGTTTCCCCTGCTTTCACATCCCGCGCTTACCTTGCTATCTCGCTTCTCATTTCTGTTCATTATTTGTCCTGTGCTTTTAAGGTCTTAATTTATGCCACTCACATTTTACTTGGTTTGGATTTTAATTGAATTCTGGTTACTTTGCTTTCCTCCTCTTGCCTAATTCTACAACCTCTAACCGCATTTAAATTATATTATATTGCGCTTTATTGATATCCTGACTCAGTCGTGACCTCCAAAGGGGTTCGGCCGCTTCACCCAGCTTCGGTTCCGCTAAATTAAATTAAATTTATCACTGTCTTGCTTTGCGGATGGGCAAGGTCCTTAGTTTAATTTAATTTAGTTCTAATTTTTGTTCTAGGGCGGGAAGTCTACAGACTTCCAATATATGTACGGAATTTTAACTAACTCAGCCTTTTTTTTAGGCCCTGAAACTCCAAGATGGACCAGTCCAGGTCTGGCGGCAAACCTAACTTTTTGGGTTCGGCATCGCCACTCAGAGGTGCGAACAAGGGTGGGTTCGGACGTGCTCACAATGCGGCCCAGGATGGGATGCTTCCGCAGGCCCGGTACCTCCCCACTCCAGGCGTCCTTGCTGAAGGAAAGTCGCCTGGAACAATTCAGCAGGAGCGAAGTAAAATATGCCCATCCTATTCTTGAGACTGACAGCAACCTGACTTCCCCCGGTCACTCATCGGAAGAGATGGCTCCGGAGAGAGACGACATCTTTCATTCCACAGTCATCAGAGATGACAGTCAATGCAATAACGGGTCTTTGATGGACAGGCAGCTACCCTACTCCTACCCGGACGATCACATCAAGTGGTCAAAGCCTGGTGCTGCGCCAGCCTTGTACTCCGAGGGTGCTGTTCTCCCCTTTCTGGTCTTCCTTGAGTGCAACCCGAGAGGCAGAAACGTCGGGAAGTACGACCCCCTTGCATTGGCGAATAGAATTAGGGGTGTCATTTCTGGTACTTTCCCAGACGCTGAAAGATTCCGGGTACACTGTTTCCATCCCCCTCCCTAATTTTAAAAAAAGGTTTTGTCAACGGAGTCCCTATGCAGTACTCTGCCAATGAAATCTTGAGCAGGACCACTGAGGACGTTAGGTCTTCCATCATCTTCATTAGACGCAGAACCAAGCAGGATGGCACCCTTGATGAAAGGGTGGAATTTGTTTTTGCCTGCTTAAGGATTCCTAAGTTCATATTTCTCTCCAGCTTCGGGTAGGATGTTATTCCTGTCAGAACTCCCCCGAAGAGGTGCTTTACCTGTCAGAGGTTCCGACACGGATCGGACCAATGTAGGGCTAATAGGCCGACATGTGAATTCTGTGCGGAATTCCATCGCACCGAGGAATGCCCCAACAAGCTATCTCCGATGAGATGCTCCAATTGTGGGGGAGAGCACATGTCCTTCTCTAGGATCTGTGAAGTTTACCTCTTTGAGTTCGAAGTAATGAAATTCCGGTGTTGAAATGACTGCGGATTTCAAGAGGCGGATGTGGCTCAGAGCGAAATGGGTTTCCGCCATCATGGCGGCCGAGGCTCCCCGGCTCCTCAGACCTTACAGGCCTCTTTCAGCAGCCCTCCGGGATCGCGGGCACTATAAACCCTCTTCTCCCCTCGCCCCTCTGATATGAATTAACTGGAGGGCTTATAGGATCAGCTTAGGGGTGCGGTTTCTTCTCTGCTGGACATGAGTTGCTCCTCCAAGCATACCATACAAAACCCTAGGCAACGCATTTAGTTAGTTCCTTGTATCATTCCCAAGGTGATTTGATTGGTTTCTCATTGCGTTTTCCAATGATATTCTTTGGTACCAATCTATATTGTTCTCAAACTACTATTCTTGAAATCGCTTGAAGCATGCAGAATTTCCTTTAAAATCTAATTGATAGTCCTCTGAAATTAATAGAAAATACTTAAATATATGGAAACATGCAAAGATTTTTACTTGAAATCACTTTAAAATTCATTAAATCTTTCAAATTTGCGAGAATCTTTTTGAATCCCTGGAAATTTTTGACAAATATTAAATAGATTAAAGCTATTAAAATTCTTCGAAATTGATTAAAATCCTTTATATTATTTAGGAATCTTTTGAAACTTAAAATTTTGAAATGTTATAAAATGGTTTAAAAACTGAAAGTTTTTTAAATCGCTTGAAATGATAAAATCGCATAAACCATTTAAAATCCTTAAAGTTCCGTTAAATAGTTCAATTTGACGAGATTTCTCCAAATATTTGAAATATATTAAATACGTTAGATAACAATAAAATCCCGTAAATTCTGTGTATTATTAGGAAATCCTGTGCATTTTTTTAGATCCATTGAAATCCCGTTAATTATTTTAATCCCATAAAACCCTTTAAAACTGAATGCCTTTGAAATTACATAAAACCCCTTTTAAACTCTTATAATCTATGTGAATTTCTGTTAAAATCCATAAAAATCGGTTAAAATCCTTGGATTTCCGCAACAAAATTTGTAATCTTACGAGATTTTGCCGTATCCCGTTAATTATTTTAAAATCCCATAAAACCCTTTAAAAACTGAAGGCGCTTGAAACTACACGTAAGCCCATAAAAATCTCTTATATTACTTTTCTTTATTTACGGGAATTCCTATTCAAATCCCTAAAACTCGGTTAAAGTCCTTGAAATTGCTCGAATTATTTGAAATATCTTGGAATTTTTACAAGATATTAGAATATTTTAGAAGCTAGTAAAATCTTTAATAAATAAATATATTAAAATCGATTAATATTCCTTTAAATCGCTTAAATTCCTTTATATTATTCGAAAGCCCTTGGGAAATGTGTTAAATTGTTTATATTTCATGAAGCCATTTAAAAACTGAAACATTTGTAATCGCTTGAAATTTTGGAAATCTCATAAATTTATCATAATTTCTGTTTAGAATCATTGAACCTTTGTTAAATATTTCGAAATTGAGTGAACTTAAATTGATTAAAATCTTTAAAATCCGGGAGAATATTTCCGAATCCATTAAATATTTTAAATGTGGAACTGTAACATTGGGAGGAAAGAATGGGTAGTGTTGAAGAATTTTAATTGAAAGCTATAAATCAAAGAATTTTTTATCGATAATGTTCAAATTAAAGAATATCAATACAAATTTTCAGATTGAATAATCTTAAATTGGAAATAGCTGAATAGCGACATTTTAGGTGGAAATATTCCAATTAAAATCGCTAAATTGGATCATTTCTAATTGCAATATTCAAATTGAAGAATTTTAAACCAAAATTGTGGAAATTAAATATTAAGGTGGAAGCAGGTAAAATGGAAGAATGAAGAAAGAGTAGAGGGAAAGAGAGGCTGGTGTGACGAGGAATGCTGGGAGAGTAAAGAGAGAATAAAAGAGTGTGTGAGCAAATGGAGAAGAGGGGAAATGGAGAAGGAGGAGTATAACAGGAGGAAAAAAGAACATGAGAAGATGCTGGAAATAAAAAGACAGAGGGGAAAGAAAGAATATAAAGCAGAGGTAGAAAAAGAGATCAAAGAAGGTAGGGTGTGGGATGTGATAAAGAGGGAGAGAGGGGAAAGGAAGGGCGTTAACGAAGAAATAGAAATGGAGGAATGGACGGATTATTGTAAGGGTCTATTAGAGGGGGAGCAAAATAAGAACAAAGGGGAAAAGTGTAGGATAGTCCAAGGAGAAAGGGCGGAAGGGAACGAGATAACAAGAGAAGAAGTGGATGAGGCAATAAATAGGTTGAAAAGAAACAAGGCGACGGGAGAATATGAGATGGAGAACGAAGCGATGAAGTTTGGAGAAGAAGGGATTAGGGATGGGATGTGGAAGATCTGCAACAAGATATTGAAAGAGGAAGGTTGGTCCGAAGAGTGGACGACGGGACTGGTGGTACCTCTTGTCAAGAAAGGGGAAGGAAAGAAGGTAGAGGAATACAGAGGAATCACTCTCATGTCAGTCGGATATAAAATATATGCAGAAATCTTAAGAAATAGGTTCGAGAGTCAGGTAGAACAAAAAGAGAGTATCCCACATAATCAGACGGGATTTAGAAAAGGAATGGGAACTATAGGCAACATCTACGTACTTAACTATTTAGTTAACAGAAATTTGGGGAGAAAGGAAGGGAGACTAGTCGCTTTGTTCGTAGATTTCAAAGCAGCGTTTGACTCAGTGAATAGAAAAGTACTATGGCGGGCAATGAAAGAGAGGGGTGTCGAGGAAAAGTTAGAGGAGAGGATAATGGAAATTTTTTCTTAAAACAGGATTAGGGTGAAAATAGGAAAGAAAAAAGGGCAGGTTTTCTGGACAAGCCGAGGTCTAAGGCAAGGGTGCCCTTTGAGTCCGTTACTATTTAGTATCCTATTGGCAGACTTAGAGGAGAAGCTAAAGGATAAAGGGAAAGGAGGAAAGGTTTTGGGTAATAGCAAACTATACTCTCTAGCATACGCGGATGATGTAGTTCTATTAGCAGATAATGAGAAGGGAATGAACCTAATGATGAGAATCTTCGAAGAGTATGTGGGAACAAAAGAGCTGACGGTGAACGTAGATAAGACAAAGGTGATGTGTTTCAGAAATAGAAAAAACAAAATAAATTACGTTTGGAAGATGAACGGACAAAAAGTGGAAATTGTGAAGGAGTTCTGTTACCTAGGTTTTTGGTTTGTTATGGTGTGGAGATCTGGGGATGGAAGGAACATAAAAAAGTAGAGAGCATGCATGAGCGATTCCTGAGGTGGGTAATGGGGGTTAGCTGGAGTTGCCCAGGATATATGTTAAAAGAAGAGTTAGGAAGAGAAAATAT
>NC_046657.1:129802011-129859324 GCF_010883055.1 Belonocnema kinseyi | reverse complement strand
GAGTGGCAGGATATAGAGTTAGAGCTATTGGTTAAACAAGGAGAAGAGAGATAGACAAAGATTATAGATTCGAGGTACAATAGATGGTATATGATGGTCAAACGGTTGACGGAACCAGAATATCTGCAAAAAATAAAAAAGGAAGAAAAATGGAGTAGGGTTGTACGGTTCAGAATGGGAGAAGGAATGGGAGCATGCAGATATTGGATGAATGAAGAGGAGAATTTATGCAGCGTATGTGGATACGAAATGGAGTCATGGGCACATGTATTAGAGAGATGTACAGGAGAGGAAGAGGGACCGTTGAGTGTGGATGAGTGTGTACGATGGATCTTGGATGATAGTGGACAGGGAATGATGTGGATGAAGAAATTGGATGAAGTGAGGGAAAGCAAGGAAGTAGGGCAGAGCCAAACGGGTGATCCTAAAAAGGGACAGTAAAAAACGAAAATTCTTTTGAATATCGTGGAAAATTCATTTTTTTATGGTAAGATGAAACGGAAGCCCTGGAAGCTCGCTCATTTTAGGAATTAATATCACTACTGTTACTATTGTTTATCCTACGTAATGCGAAAGAGTAGAATATAAGTAGTAGTTAAGTTAGACTAAGGATGGAATTGTAAATATATGTACAGGGAGCGGAGGCCCTCAAACCCGTAAAAGGGAGATATTAAATACATACAAATTAAGATGTTGAAATGTTCAAAATTGAAGAAGCCCTAATTGTTAGCTGCAAAATTGTACACCCTTGAATTAAAACATCCCAAATTAGAAATTCGTTAAATTGAAGAATCTTTGGGGGGAAGGTTCAAATGGGAGAATTTAATTTGAAATTGTGGAAACAAATATCAAGTAGATAATGTGCAAATTGATGAACTTGATATTTTAAAGCTAAATCTGTTTTGTAGACACTAAATTAAAGAATCCCAAATTAATATATTAAATACTAAAGGATTGCAAATCTAAATACTCAATTAGAAATTCTAAATTAATCTTTGTTGAAATTAAAGAACAGTCAATTGAAATTTCCAAATTTGTTTATCAGGTTGAAATATTCAAATTAAGAGTCTGGAACTAAAATATTAAAAATTGAATAATCTTAAATTGAAATCGTTTAGTTAATACAATCTTAACTTGAAATATGGGTATGTATGTTTACAGGGAATCGCTAGATCACCTTGACAGATAATAAATATCTGGGTTAGATAAGTGTTATCGCCACCTCGAAATTCTATAGCAATCTTGTACTTCAAATTTGATCCGTAATTAAAATTCATCAACAAACTCTAGTCACTGTATATTCACTCAAATAACTTCTTTTACTTATAATTTTGAATTAAATCCAAATTAATTTCAAATCAACAAAGGTTAGGAGGCATCCATGCGTCCTTGGGGCCCCTATACCTATTATTAAACAATATACTAAACATTTATCCATAAATTAATTCAACAACAAAGCTTGCAAATGCCGTTTAAACTTAATAAATTAAAGAGTTAAATTCAAATTCTAAACTAAAGAATTTAAATTAAAACGTTCAAATGTTCAGTTGAAGAATCCCTAATTGTTAACTGCAAACTGTACAGTCTTGAAATGAAACATCCCAATTTAGAAATTCGATTAAATTAAAGAATCTTTGGGTGGAATGCTAAAATTGGAGTATTTAAATTGAAATTTTTAAAACAAATATCAAGTAGATAATGTGCAAAATTGATGAACTTCATAATTGAAGTCAAATCTGTATTGAAGATATTAAATTAAAGAATCGCAAATGAGTATATTAAATATTAAAGGATTGTAAATCTATATACTCAAATTAAAGAATTCTAAATTAATTTCTGTTTAAATTAAGGAACGGTTACCTGAAAATTCCAAATTCGTTTATTAAGGTGAAATATGCAGATTAAAAGTTTGGAGCTGAAACACTTAAATTAAATAATCTTAATTTAAATCATTAATTTAATAAAATTTTAATTTAACTCAACAATTTCTAATTACTTTTAATATACTATTAATTAAACGATATTGTTTTCCTAACTTAACATTATTTTTAATTACACTTTTAATTAATTCTAATCACAAATATATATAGTGTTTTGTGTCATTAAGTACATAGGGAACCTGTTATTCATTTCGCCGAATTATAATATTTGATAGATTTATAGGGGTTATCGTCACAGTAACAACGGCACATTAAACAAACATTAATTTGATCTCAGGATTTGCGAAGGGAACTTGGATTTTCTCTGATTCTAATGATATTTTACTAAATTAAAAAATTTAATAAATCATGCTTTCAGTCAAGTTTAGATCTTCCTAATTTAAACCGTACTGTGGAATTACGTTGTTTATAGAATTTCAGCACGAAATCATTGCAAGCAGAGCTCTTAAAATAATTTAGTCAGCTTATTTCGATCTTTGGTATTTGATCGTTCTCGGAGAGAGCTTTGTTTGATGTGTTTCAATTTGGAATCATAACAATCAGATCTCCTTAACTTAACCTTGCAATGATCTATATTTTTAGTATTTTATTCTTGAGGACCCATTCTAGCTGAATATTTTTGGGCAACATTTGCAATTCTCCTACTCGGTTAGGGATATAGTTTAAGTTCCTAGAATCTGGATTTCACGCCCTTGTTACAACAATCTCTTGAATAGTACCCGATCTAAGGTATATTTTCTTTTCTAATGTTTGGGCTTTTGGAAGCTCTGATATGGAATCTAAAAGGAAGGTTTTAAAATTCGCAAACTGGAATGCCTGAAGCGTGGTCGGTAAGAGGGAGGAGATTGAGTCCCTGCTTTTCTCAATGATTTGGATGTCCTCTGCATCTCCGAATCCTGGCTGATTCGAGGACATGTCTTCGAGATTAAGGGCTACTTGACCTATCGGTGTGACAGAGCGGTTGGTAGGGGTGGAGGCTCACTGATTCTGGTCCGGGACAGTCTATGTGTGGATAGCATAGATTTGGCTGGTCCGTGGACGAGCGACATAGAGGTAGGGGGGCTAACTATCAAAACATCATTAGAGAGGATTGCTTTCTTATCCATATCTGTCCCTTCTGATGCCGGAATCACACGGGACTTTTGGCAGGGCTTGATTGATCATGTGTCGCATAGGAGCTCCTTGATAATGTGTGGGGACTTTAATGCCCACTCACCCATGTGGAGCTCTACAAACACAAACTATATGGGCAACCAGCTATGTCCCGCGGTTTTTGATAGCGGCTTGATTCCTGTTAATGACTCTGCTCCCACCTATATTTCTGGTTCTGGCTGTCTTGCTAATAATTTGGACCTTGTTTTCTCTACGACTACACAAGCATCTTTCTCCACTGTTCAAGTTGGAGATAATAGTCACAACTCAGACCAGGTTCCGGTCTTTGGCAGGCTGGACGGCTCTCCTGCTCTTAGCTGCTCCTCGTTCAGCAGATTTAACATTAAATCGCGGGATTGGGGCCTGTTCAACGATAAAATGGAGGTTCTTATTCCGAGCCTTAGATCTGAGCTGGTGGATGGAGCTATTCCTACGAATATATATGACAAGTTCATTAGTGCGGTCTGTGACTCCCTGGAAGCATGTAGACCCTACAGGCCGGACTCCGCTTGGGGACATAGGTCCAGGCAACCTCTCTAATGGAATGCCGAATGCGAGGTGATCCAGGCTAATAGAAGGTTGGCAAGAAGGAGATTTCTGGCCAATCAGACAGATGAAGAAATGGAAATCTATAGGAGGGTCGACTGTAAGGTCAAATCTCAGCTTAGAGGTATTAAGCACCAGTCCTTTCGAGCCTTTTGTGAGTCCTTGGATCCGGCAACGGGCCTGTCGAGGGTATGGCTGACTTTTAAGGCCTTGGCCTCTCGAGCTGGGGAGCCTCACACAAGGATAATCAGGCACCCGGATTCTCCGGCCATTAGGGACTTGCAGGAGGAGCTGGCGCACTCGGAAATTCCTCCTCAGGCGAGGCATTCTTTCTCGGATCCTGATGAGCGGGACTGTATAAACCAGCCTTTTTCCTGAGAGGGGTTTCGGGTATTTCTGTCTTTGTGCAAGGCTATGTCATCTCCCGGTATGGATGAACTTTCATATGAGGTCATACGGAGCTTCTCGATCCCGATGCTGAGATTCATACACTCCCTGTTCAATGGTATGTTCCGCGACTCTCCATTCACGGAATCCTGAAGGGACACTCGTGTACACTATATCGCTTAACGAGGGGTAGGGACTTCAGACTTATATCTCTAATATTAACTTTCTGCAAGCTATTCGAGAGATTGGCCCAGAGGCAGCTGGAGTTCTTGACGGAGAGGAATGACTGGATCCTTTCACCGCTTCTGGTGAATCTAGCTCTGAGACGGCTCAGGCAACATCTGCCAGACGGTGTAAGTGTGGCCATGAGCGCGGACGATTTACTGCTTTACGTCACCGGGATTTTGGGGCAGGAGGCTTCCGAGCTGCTGGAATTAGCTTATGAACAACTAACTCCTTGGCTGGAGAGTCTGGGGCTCTGCCTTTCGATCCATCGAAAGCTCTTAATATTCTCAGGCTAATTGCAAGAATCTCCTGGGGCGCCTTACCCTCCCTTCTGCTCACTGTCTATAAGGGGTTGATCAGGGCGTGCTTGGAATGAAGGGGCCCCCTCTCTTCTTCAGAGCAAGTGCAACCGCGTTGAATATGTTAGATTCGATACACCACGCCTCTCTAAGGGCTGCCTTGGGGTGTATGAGCTTCACAGCTATCTCTGTGCTTCTGTCGGAGGCAACCGAGACCCCATTGTCGTTTCGTCGGTCGCTACTTACAAACAGGTTCATACTGCGTAACTTTTCTTGGAATGGGAGCCCGCTGGCCAGGAAACTGGAGGACTTGGTCACCGCAGCATATACTAGGGGTTTCAGGGTGAATCCGGAAAAGGTTGGCCTCCTGGCTGCCTATGGCGCAATTGGAGCTTTCACGGGGGCGTTGGATTGCTCAGAGCGCCGGGGTTATTTTGACGACTGCTAGGGTGATTTGTTGACGCTGATCTCTGTGGACTTGGATTCCGACGAGATTTACAAGGATTGCGGGTTTCCACAGAAAACTTTTTGCGAGTTCTCTGATCGTAAGTTTCCAAGGGCTACGTGGGCTTTCACGGATGGATCGGTGGACCCGGGCTTGGGGGTGGTGAGATGTGGATACTACATCCCCTTAGGAAACCGTAGATTTGGGGTTCGTCTGAGGGATCACATGTCGGCCCATTTTCGGATTCGCGCGCCGCCTTGGAGAGCCTCTCGCGTAGATTCTCGGACACCAAGGGCCCCATTCTGGCCCGAGCAGTGTGTAACAGTTTCGCAGCGTTGGATACCGGCGCACTGCGGAGTTGGGGGGAATGAAATCGCCGATAAGGTGGCGAAGCAGGCATCTAGTAATCTAGAAGTAGGCCCGCGGCGGGCCTACTTCTCAAGAGTGAATGTGAAAACGCCGAGGCCTTGGTTTTGTGGCCTTAATTTACCTAGGCGATTTATTAATCTGGTCACCAAACTTAGGATAGGTCACATCTGCACGGAGCATCACTTTGCGAGGATGGGTTGGAACCTTTCGGTTGAATGTAAATGCGGCGTCCCGTTTAAGGACCTTTCTCATCTTTTGAATAAGTGTCCAACCCTGGCAGGGGGGACGTCTGCTCTGCACGATTTTTTTTAAGCGAGTTGGGCCCGGCCTTCCTCCGGGGCAGGTTGATATTAATTACTTTATCTTTGATCCCACAGAGGAATCTGTGACTTAGCTTGGTCGCTTTTTTCAGCATAGCAAAATAATAGTGTAATGTATAGCTTTCTTTGTTTGATTTTTTGTGCAAATTTTTTAAAGCTTCGTAATGAAATATCCGACAGAATTATTGAGGATTATTTACATCAATTTTGTGGTTATGTCGTGGCTTATTAATTGAATCAAGGGCCAAAAACAAAGAAGAAGAAGATATTACAGTTGGAAACGAGTCAGTCGGCGCTCACTCTTTACGTTTCTGGCCTCCCGAAATCAGTCCGAAGCCATTTGAAGGAAACCCCCGGAACTTGGCTGAAAGCGAGAATTTGATGCACAAAATATTCTCAAGTTTTTAAAAGGATTTTAATGAATTTAAAAATAATTTAACGGGATTTAAAAATTCTTTTAAATTAAGAATGATTAAAGTTCATAAATAAATATAAAAAGATTTCAAGTAATTTTAAAGAATTTACAAAGATTTTAGAAAAATTCCAAAAAGTACAAGAATTTTCACGACATTTTAAAGACTTTCAAATTTTTTTATGAGATCAAGAGATTTTTATTGATTTTATGGAATTTTTTTGTTATTGAATTCTGCAAAACCTGTTAAATGTATTCAAATCTTCGAAAATTTGTAGAAATCCTTTGAAATCTATTAAATTTCTTAAAATATGTATTGATTTTTTTTAATCTTTCAAAATATTTTGAAATATTTTTGGATTTAGTTTAAACCTTGTGAAATTGCATAAAATATTTAATAATAATTTGTAATATTTCTAAAATCTAAAATCTGAGTACATATATTATTATAAGCGTAACGATATGTTTTTCTGGAATAGGTTAACAAAATTTGGATTAATATTCTGATATTGCATATATATTTTTATTTTTAAATTGCGCCAAATATTCAAATATCATTAATATTAACAATAATATATATGATAGTATTAATAAAATATTCAACACCTGAAAAAACATAACCTCAAAATCGAAGCATCGAAACCTGGAAACATTCAAAAACAAATTTCTGGATTTTATTTTAAAGTGGATCGAGATATAAATAGAACTGCCGAAGTTTTCCGACCGGCAGTCGTGCACCTTCGAGTTTTCAAATTCAGAAGAGGAGAAATGTGTTGCGCGCGCAACCCAGTCATTTATATCGTCTCCTACTATATTCACACGGCCATAGACCTATGATAGTATTGGACCACATCTCGTTTCAGATCTGGGATCACTGCTTTCTTATATTAGCTAAAATTAAAAAAAAACAATAAATAACAATGTGGTTTTTTTTGCAGAAAATTGCCTTTTTTTTCTTTAAATTTTGAAGACATGAAAAGAAGATGTAGACCATTTTTTATCCTGAACTTCATTTGTATCTTTCGTTGTTTCCAAGAAAAATGCGTAAATTGAATGTTACAAAAAAATCTCCTGACTACAAAAATAGTTTAGTCCATGTAAAACTTACAGTATATTTTTCTATAGAAGAAAATTTTTTTTTAAATTTTCCGATTCTGTATATCAGAATATCGTCCCCCACTTAGAAGTTATCGTTTTAACATAGAAATTATATTCATTACAATAGTTTAGTTGTAAAAAAATAATATTTGCACCATTTTAATCAACATTAATTTATTACAGCGTTAAGTAATTATACAAATTCTCAACAAATAAGAATGGTATTAAAATATTTCGTAAAAATTATATTACTTTTTTTTCTTAACTGTAAATGGGCCGACCCGATTAAAAATGCTTCGACTTGAGTTCGACTTGAATTGCCCGCACTCAAGACATGCTGTAGTCGAAAAGTTCGACTTGAGCATATCTCAGTTTTGACACGGTGCCAGACTTCAAGTTATGTCTTGGAGACAAGTTTCTATATTTTGAAGACATAAATTTATCTATTGAGTCAAAATTGTATGACTCCAATACGAGCGGTTTATAACTTTAAGCGTATACCTGTCCTAACAAAAAGAGTCATTCTGACTATCATAAAAGCTTCTGGAAAGTTACAATTTTGTTCAGAAAATTTTTAAGGGTTATACTCGTTAGAACCCACCGATTCTAAATTTTTTAATTAAAAATAACTAATTTAATAATTAACATTTTTCATTTATTAATTTTGATCTCATTTATGAGCCGAAAAGGGTTCGACCATCTCAGCCTAGACACGGCTCGCCTTGAGACAAGTAAACGCCGTTTTAGCCAAGACAAGGCTCGACTTAGACAGTTAAACGCCGTTTTAACTGTCGTGGCCATGAATATAAGACGAAGGCCTATGTCTGGACTCATTTTTGAGACGCAGCCAGGCATCGATGTCTTGCAGACAAACTCAAGACATAACCGAGTCGAATTCAAGTCGAAGCATTTTTACTGGGGGATGTAGTAGAAGCTATAGCCTCGAACGTAAAAGATTATTTGAATTGCGGTAACAATTTTTTTTAAATTTAATTACTAAATATTTTCCTCGGATTTGACTCGGATGATATATACATATCTCAGAAGGACAAATTTCATGAAACTCATTCATGAGATAACGACTATATGAAAGATGTTATATAATCGAAGAACGCACCTCAACATTCTTTAGATTTAACTTTAGTCAGATTTTTTAATAATACATAATTAGGATTTTTGTTTAATCCAAGAAGATGATTATTTCTCATACTGTCGGTATATTTTTAGCAGCTATTTTCTATTCTATTGGTAAATATAATCGTATAATATATTTATAATATTAAATACAGTTCTAACCTTTGTGCAAATTATAATTTGTGGAATTTAATGTTCATTCTATCCGAATTAATATTTTATTCCAAACGTTATTTGAGTTATTCCGAAATAAATACGAATTTCGTATAAATTAATTCCAAAAATCTGCCATGATTTATTGTGATGGGGTTGTTGCATATTTTCAAAGTTTCTTTTTCCCCTAGTTTCCAACCGCAACCTTATTAATATTTTTTAGGGTGATCTTTGATGTGACACTTGCAATCAGGTTAAAACCATTTTTTATAAGAGGCTGCAATTAATATTACACTTGTAAAATTTAAAGCAAAAGAAATCCGACTAACGTGTGCTCGTTATTCTAAACATATGATTGACAAAAATTTGTGGTTATATTCAGAAATATCTAATTCTCATGGACTTGATTAATATTACCTAATACAATCTTTAATCATATTTTATATTTGAAGCGAAATTGTACGTTTTTAGTGAGATTTGGTTACGACTAAGCTGCTGCTTTTCAAGAATTTTAGTTAAACAAATATCCCTGTTGGAAATTGTAAATTGATTGGTTAGGCGGTTTTCCGACGTGTCGTATAAAGGTCACCGAGTTTTTGAATCGGGATTTCGATATTTTTGTTTAAAAAAATCTCTAAACTATGAAGTATTTGACTTTCTTTTTAATGCACCAAAAATTTTCAGAATGTAATGCAGAATTCAATAAATATACGAGTATTACCTAGAATTCATGCAACGTAATCCGCTGGCGCACACTTTGCATATGCACCAATTTTTGCATGATCTTTTAGTTCCTTCAGTTATCTCCTGCAAAATAGGACACATCAATCTGGAAAAAATTGGAGTAACTCAAGGCACTTCCAAAAAACTTTTTTATTAATGTATTATTTGCGAATTGTACACAGTCACTACCATAATACGATTTTGAATTTAGAAAAAAAAGATAAATACTCTGTTTCTTATTGCAGAATTTAGTTCACAGTTCGAGTTCTTACCTAATGGCGAGCCTATTCCTGGTGTTCCTCACCCCAGTGCCTCTTCTGATAGATCTCTTTCTCCTGGCATACCATCTTCTCCTGACAGACTTTCTTCTACTGCCAGACCTTCTTCTTCTGCCAGACCTTCTTCTTCTGCCAGACCTTCTTCTTCTGCCACACCTTCTTCTCTTGCCAGACCTTTTTCTACTGCTAGTTCTTCTTCTTACGTTAAGCCTCCTCTCCGACATAGGTCTCGCTCCCCCGCGACAAATCTTTCTTCACGCATACTTGGATTTAAATCTGAAGAACTAAGATTTATTCGGCTTATTCCCTACTCTAATACAAACCGGACATTCGAAATTCGCAGTTACACTTTTCCAGCCGATAAACCAATTGGGTTGAAAGCAAAACTTGGCAATCTTACGCCCATGCCAACCGAAGAGCGAAATGTTTTAACAACGTCCACTGGTGATATCCTAGCTATATTGGAACGCAATAATACTATCCTTCGTGGAATATTCTATAAATATTTCGTTATGAAACGGGTGAAAATAAACATGTATAGCGGCGCCATTCTGGAATTGACAAACGATGAAATCGAGGAAACCCCCTTAGGCAAAGTGCACCCAATATCAAAGAATTTTAGAATAGTACACGTCAACATAATGTAAATTAAATTTCTAAATTATAAATTCAACTATTTGATTAAACATGTATGTGTCGCGTAGAAAATTCATCTTTTTTGGTTGAAATTTCAACTATTATATTTTCAATGAAAATTTATCATCTTGAAACTTAAGATTTATCTCTGGTGGATTATTACATTTTTTCTTTGAAAATTCTTCTGTTTCAAATTTCATCTCTGTTGCTAAAAATGTCATCTTTTTCGGTTGAGAGTACGTCTTTTTTGTTAATAGTTAATTTTTTTGGGTCGAATATTGAACTGTTTTGTTAAAACTTGATCGTTTTGAGTTGAAAATTCATCGTTAATAACGAAAAAGTCATCTTGATTGTTCAGAAAGAAACTTTTTTATTGAAAATTAAACAGTCTTCGA
Organism: Belonocnema kinseyi; assembly: GCF_010883055.1. Lineage (NCBI taxonomy): Eukaryota > Metazoa > Arthropoda > Insecta > Hymenoptera > Cynipidae > Belonocnema > Belonocnema kinseyi. The sequence goes on along the minus strand of NC_046657.1, from coordinate 129,848,812 downwards.
AAGGTTTGTTTAAAGTGTCACATTGGAATAGATCGCAGAGGTATTGTGACACGTGAAACTTATCTGCCAAGAATATAAATCCGTGTTTAAACATCAAATATCAATATTATCAATATAATAAGAGGTATATGTTGTATTTTAAATTTTAGGTAAGAAAGATAATTTTTCAATCAAGAAAGATGACTTTTCCACAATCAAAGATGAATTTTTAAGGCAAAACGACGTTTTTCAACAAAGCAGTTATATTTTGACAAAGAATCATGCCGATGATAGAGCAGTTGAGTTTAAATAAATAATAAGACTTTCAATAAAATAATTGAGTTTTTTAACAAATAGCTGAATTGCCGACTTACGAAGATGCAGTTTGAACCAAACAGGCTAATGTTCGCTTGAAAGATGAATTTCGAATAAAATAGATAAACTTTCAACTAAATAGTTACATTTTTTAACCAAAAAGAAGAGTTTCTAAGTCACAAACGAAAATAAATAAAGCAAGGCGATATTGTTGTAAAAAAGTTATTTATCGCTAACAGCAAGCAAAAAGTGTGGAAAATTAAAAAAGTGGCGCAGTTTTTCACTTTTTTACTGTTTGTATTGAAAGTAAGTAGCACATTTAAATGAAAATGCAAATCAAGAGCTAAAAGCAACTCATGTTTTAATTCAACCTTAGAGAAATTAAAATTACATTAGGAAAATCAAAAATGAAATTTAGATTATAATTATGCTATTCAAGTAAAAACAAAGAGCTAAAAGCAGCTCAGGTTTCAATTTAACTTATTGCATAAAAACGAATTTTTAATTTGAGTAATTTAATTTGTAATTTGATTTAGTAATTTAATAATTTAATTTATTTTTAATAATGATAATTTAATTTAATTTAATAATTTAATTTGAGTTTTGAGTAATTTAATTTTTAAGTAATTTAATTTAAGTGCAGGCTACTATTCCAATAAAATGAAGGCCTAAAAGCAGCTGATGTTATAATTTAAAATTAGCAGCACTAAATAAAAATTAAATTGTGGTCGAGATACTCTAAAAAAATCATGGTTAAATGCAACTCTTAAGATTCTGCACTCTGGGTTTAAATTAAAATTTCCCGAATTTCGAATTAATTTTGACAGATTCATCCTGCAAAACTTGTGGCTGAATAGTAATTTCATGATTGAAAGTTAAACTGCATCTTCTTGTAAAATTTTAAAGACCCCTTTTTTTAAAGGTTAAACGGATTCTATTCATTTTTCCATTAGTTATAAAAAAAACTCCTTCAAATTTTGTACTGGTTTTTCCTCAGATTGTTCGAGAAGCACTGGTGCTGGACTTGTGCGCGGAGAATATCCCGTTCGTATCGTGCTAGAACTTTTCCACTCCAAGATTTTTTAATTTGCGTGTATTGTTTTTACCAGACCAGGATGGTAAAAGGTTTAAAACATTGTGCGTAATCTGTAACTTTCATTAACGTGATTTCTAGTCAGTGAAGAAATTTTAACGTTCTAAATAATTTAATTAATTTAAAATTTGATTTCGGCCTATTGAGGAACTCAAGGTCTGTTTTTATATTTTATATAATTGTTCAGAATAGAAGCTTTTCAAATATCACAATCATTATAAGTGGCTGTCGTTTACCGAAAAACTTCAGCCGAATCCTTCCGTTTCCGAGCCAAATATTTTATACTTCTCTATTCACTTCTTGTTCCTCTAACATTTGGGAATGATCGCGGTGAATAGCTTATTGTCCTAGTTGCGTTTCTTATCTTTTCATAGTTTCTGCCCTGATATGCAAGGCCTCATCTGAAGGACAAGTTTAAGGGAGTGTATACCGAGTGAGCACAAAATTTGGCGACGTGTTTACGACCGCTACGACATCTTTACGACAACTTTACGACATCCTATGTCCATGTCGTTTCGTTGTCTTTTCGATATCGTAAAGACATCGTCAGATCATACGACTTATTTACGATATCGTAAAGACACCTTAACAACATGGACATAGTATGTCGTAAAGTTTTCGCATAGATGTCGTAACGATGTCGCCCAACTTTGTGCCCACTGGGTAATTACTAAGACCGGATTCATAAATGGTGTTTTTTAAGCGAAACATCTTATTTGCTCTAAAAATGTTGTGCAGCTATATTTACGACATCGCACATGTGTCTCTATGACATGACGGCCATTTGATGAGACCAAACAGTACGTGAGGACAGGGATGACATAAGTGTCAACAGCCCTGATTTTGTTTGCCGAGTTGAAATAATTATTCATATCTGATATTATCCTTATGGTAAAGTTATTAATTAGGCTTGTCTTAATTATTTTATGCTGAATACCCGTAGACTCCACAAGACCCAGATAATTATACGAGTAACCTCAACTATTTCCTCGATATCATTCTCGTTTTCGTGCTCTACCTCAGTGGTTCCTAACTATTTCCTCGATATCATTCTCGTTTTCGTGCTCTACCTCAGTGTTCCTAACTCTGCAGACTTTTTACATTTCTAAGACTTCAAGAAGATACTATTGTGGTACGGAAGAAAATGATTGCTTCTAGTCAATTTAAGCCATTTGCAAGTTTCTTTGATGTTCAGATGCTTGCAACATGGTTACAGCGTCCATGTTATCAAGATCTTTACTCCTGCACGAGTTCGAAGACCGGATGTCGGTCTAAATTCAGATGGTTCTTGAGCCTCTCGTTCTTAGGTAACATTCGCACCTTTGAGCATCAAGCCTGTCGTCAGTTCTGTTTGCTTAAAGACCTTATGAAAATACATTTCAAACGCAGTGTACATTCTTTTGATTTACTTCTACCCGAAATTTTGTAGTTGTCGAGGCCTGCGGCTTTCTAGTTACTTGTCCTTTTCATAACCACTGAACCACTTAAAGTTGGGATGTTAGCAAGTCCCATTTCAGGATTATTGCTTGCTCTTTTTCCTATAATTACATAAAATGACGCAGCGCCTACATTGCTTACGCTTAGTTTTCTTCTATCTTCCGACGAGTGATCAGTAATGTTTTCCATTTGAGGGACTTCAGTGTCTTTCGGGATATTTTCTTTCACGCTCAGTTCACAGTAGAAACATGTTTCATCTATCTTAAGTCTTTATTTTGCTGCCTTCTTCCGGTACTCTCATTGTACTGACGCACTTTAGCGGCAAGAACATAAAGATCTTTCCCGTTTTGAGTCTATAATCTCATCCAACATGGATGATCTAAACATGATGTTTCGAATATGGATAATATTTGCAACATCTTTCTGGAACTACCCAGTGGGTAAAAAATTTGGTGTCGACTTTACAGCATCCTAACGACGTCTTTACGATAACTTTACGACATCCTATGTCCATGTCGTTACGGTGTCTGCGATATCGTAAAGACATCGTCAGATCATATGACGACTTTGCGATATCGTAAAGACACCTTAACAACATCGAGATAGGATTTCGTAAAGTTTTCGTGGAAATGCCATAACGATGTCCTAAATACGTCGCCTGATGTTGGGCCCACTGGGTATTTCCTTTCGACCAAATTTTCTCTTCACTGGCGTCTATATCCAACCAGATTTTCCTTGATAGATCATCATTAAAAGAACCGAAACAATTTTTCGCCGTTAAAAATAACCGAAATAGACAAGTTTTGATTTTTTGAGTGGATACCCTTAAGGAATAATGACATGTATCAAACTCTAGATTCTATAAATTGATCGGTTTTAGAAAAAAATTTAATCAAATCTGAAGTTAGCATAGGTTTATTGTTTAGTTCTGCAATTTTTGTCAGCTTAGTTCCTCTAAAGTTTTGTAATATACATTAGCAACAGTAACACCTTCATCGTAAACGTAGCCCATACTTGAAATTTAAAACAAATATTGCCTTTCGGATAATAATTAGATTTAGACGAGGGACTCATCACTCTGATTATCTTCTGAAAACTTTAAGTTCCAATAAAACCCTATCGAATACATTGAAACACCATGAATTCTAGAGAAGTCATAGACATTCTTTCAAAGTTCACAAAATTTGATTAAATTCATCTACATGTATTTAAATTCAGTTGAATACCTTGAAATCGCTTGAAGCCCTTGAAATCCTTTAAATTTTGGTGAATCCTCGAAATCTGGTGTAGACTCCAGTCAAATTAGACGAAAAAAGTCAAAGTACTGGAACTCGAAGATATTATCAATTTTATGTAACTTCTCGTATTTGAAAAGTTATAACTAAATCGGTTCGTGATGATGTGAATCGGTTATTTCCTAAAGCAACTTCGAATCTGCTATGTACTGCAATGACCACTTTAAGTAAGGTCATATTGAATCGCTTTCATTCTTTTTGAATAAGACCGACTTTTTTGAGGTTAAGCTTGCATATTTTACACAATTTTTTAAATTTGTAAATGATCTAAAGCTTAAAAGAAATAATGCGCAAGGCTACTAGATTCCTTTTGCTATCTAAAGGTCTATATGTTATAAAGGCTTTTGCGGCAATCTGGAATTCTAGTGACACATACGCAATTCAGAAGCCCATTCAACACAAGCGAATGGATTGTTGTTTTCTGGGTTAAAAGTCCAGATACAGGGTTTGTCCGGAAAGTAATAGGACTGAGTCGATTTAAAAAAAGTTATTGAGCAATTCTTTACAATTCTTTAAAAACTTTCAAAATAGGCTCCTTCTGCGTCGATGCAGCGCTGCCAGCGCGATTTCCAAGCATTGAAGGCGTCACGGAAGCCACTCTCCGGAATAGCCTTGAGAGCCGCGGTGCATGCTGCTTGGATCCTCTCTGTTGTCTCAAAATGCTTGCCTTTCATCGGCCTTTTCAGGCGAAGAAACAAAAAAAAAGGATGATGGGGCCACATCTGGGCTGTAGGGCGGCTGCGGAAGAGTTGGGATGCCGGCCTTGGTCAGGTAGCTGTTCACAAGAAAGCCGGTGTGAGTCGGGGCGTTGTCGTGGTGCAACTTCCAGTGGGCTGCGATGTCTTGTCGGACCCGATTGACCCTTCGTTTGAGTCTCTTGAGCACTTGCACGTAAAAATTGGCGTTGACGGTTTGTCCAGGAGGAACAAATTCATGGTGAAAGATGCCTTTGATGTCGAAGGTCTTCCAGCACAGTCTTCATCGGCGACCTCTTCCCGGCCCTCCAAAAAGGCCTGTTGTCACCGAAACACACCACTTCTTGCTGAAGCAACATCTGGGTAAGCCTGCTTGATCATATTAAACGTCTCTGTAGCAGATTTACCGAGTTTCACACAGAATTTAATCGCGTACCTCTGCTCTAACGAACGCTGCATTTTCGGCTTGCACCACTCACAGAAACACGTCGCGTGAAAATGCCTGTCCTGACTCTCCAAGTGCTCGGAGACAACTGACCAGCCGCTCGATCGTTAACTAGGAACGCCCTCTACCAAATCCAGTCGGTGCGCGCACGCTCCGAAGTACAGTCGCGGCGGAAGAAAATCAGTCCTATTACTTTCCGAACAAACCCTGTACATTTACTTTTGACGCTTACAAACTGCCGCGCGTGAATAATTTTACAGAATGATTTTTACAGGATAAAATAAGCTTTCAAATGAACCCTTATGGAACATTCCACTATCAATAGTTTATGGAATATTAATTTATTAATAACCCAACAGGTAAACAAATTAAGCCTGTCCTAGAAACGTCTTTGGGACATCCCTAAGATATCTTTTATAACATGTGTTTTGGTCTCCCTAGGTATACTTTTAAAACGTTTAATGTCAGTACAAGGGATCTTTCAAGAACGTCCATGTCTTTAAGACGTCTTTAGGTCGTCTTTAGGACGTTGGACGTCTTAGCGACGTTGATTGACAACACATAGGATGTCTCAGGAAAGTCCCAAGGACGTTCTTGGGATGTTCATAGTTGTGTGCCCACTGGGAAAGTATATGTCTTTCATGAGTCAGCAACGCAATGTATTAACGTATTTAATGAATTTTTATTGATATAAAGAAATATCCACTTTTTCTTTATAGATCCAGAATTGAACGGTCTGCTAAGCATGAAAGTATTTTTCTCCTTATTGAAAAATCCAAAGTTGGCAAGGTAGGTGCTGAGCAGATTTTTGTGCTGCAATAATATTTTTAAATTATATACTTGTAGGGAGTTCTGTTTTTGTTTAGCTGCTAAAAGATAGTGCTTCCTCCAGAAAGAGCACTTGGGATACATACACTAATGAAAAAAATAAAAGGTCAAAACAATTTGCCGTCTGAGAAAAAAATTTTTTTAATTTTTTTGCTTTTTTTAAAGTCCACGAGCCTCAAAAGTTGTTTTCAACTAAGGTATGGTATGGTCCAGATAGCTTGTTTAATCAGCTTCAGTTTGATTTTTTTAAACCTCGGTACGACCATCTTTCACTGAGATATCGAACTTTAAATCGAAAAGGACCCTTTTGTCTTTGATCGACGATATCTCAGCAACCAATTGTTGCACAGAGAATTAAAGAACAGTTCTGAAAATTTAAATCAACTTCCTAAAAGATTCTGTTATAATCATGGATAAAAAGTTTTTTTTATCCATGACATAAATTGGAAAAACAAAAAAAAATGGTAATTTACGGTTTTTCAGAATATCAACGGCCAAACTTCAAATCTTCATGAAGTGGCTAAAGTTGAGCGTTTTTTTTAGAGATAAATAATACCCAAATATTGCAGTGAAAAATGGTCGCACCACGGTTAAAAAAAAGCAAATTGAAGCTGAATAAACAATCTATCGGGCCAAGACAAGAAAGACACAAAGTTGGAAACAATTTTTCAAGTTCGTTTATTTGAAAAAAAGCAAACAAAATTACAAAATCTTTTTCTCGCGCTACTTGTTAAAATTGCGATTGGACCTTGATAGTAGAATTTTTCACTGAGATACAGCATTCTGAAAAATCACTCAAAATTCAGAACCTTTTTTTGGCCTTTGAGTTTTTTCCATTGGTGTATAATAACCGCTGTCTTTAAATGTGAATAAAATGTTATAAAAATGAGTCATATTAAAACCTTGTAAATTCTCCTGAAAAAGATAACAATGTAGAGCAAAAATAGATTTACTGAGGTCTCGGTGACGTAATTTTTTAACGCTTAATTTATGTACGCAAGGTAGAGTTCGCTGTTTATGTAAATCTGAGCTAAGGCACATCTTTTTTTTCAGCAAAAATTCTATCCTCATGGAAATTATTTTATTATAGCGTTAAGTAATAATAGAAATACTAAAAAAAGAAGCATGACAATACAATATTTTGTAGAATTTTTATATTTTTTTCTAAATTGTAAATGGGCCGCTATAGTAGAAACTATAAAGATTTTTCATATTAAAACTATATTTCCCTCGAAAGTGAAAGATTATATAAATTTTGGTATTATTTTGTAAAATTTTAATGGCTAAATTTTTCTCGAAATGACTCGGATGATATATAAATATCTCAGAAGGACAAATTTGATGCGAGTAATCCATAAGATAACGACTATATAAAACATGTTGTATGATCCAAAAAAGCCTCTGAGAATTCTTTACGTAGATCCAGCTTCAATTAGATTTTTCAATAATGCATCATTAAGTTTTTGTCTAATTAAGGAAGATGATTATTTTTTATACTCTCGGCATATGTCTTGCAGCTATCATCTATTCTATTGGTAAATGAAATCATATAATATATCTGTAATTTTAAATGCATTTCTAACCTGTGTGCAGTTTTGAATTTGTGCGATTTAATCTAAATTCTATCCGAATTGATATTTTATTCTAAACTTTATTTCAGTTAATCCAAAATGAGTACGAATTCAGTCTAAATTAATTACAAATAGTAATATTATTTAGTGATGGGGTTGTTGCATGTTTTCAAAGATTTTCCGCCCTAGTAAAATTAAAACAATATAAAAAATGTAGCTACGGAAGGAAAGTTTTTTTGAAAGGTTTGAATTTTTTTTAAATAATAAAAGTATACTGTTTAAATATTTTTGGTAAAATCTGATTGGTTCGGCGGATTTTCCGAAATTCTTTATTCTGTCAAGCCCGGTCGACCGGTTGATGAGGGAATCTAATATAGCCCCTAACGATTGAATGTGTAAATAGTAAACATAACCTATTGCATGTTTCACTATTTTAGACTTGTTTTAAAAGTAAAAAGAAGCACCTGGAAGATTGTTTAAATGCTTACAATTTTCCTATTGTACTTTTTATCAGGTACAAAACATTTGTTTGTAAGAGGTTGCCACTATTATTATACTTGTGAAATGAAAAGCGAAAGAAATCAAACTAACGTGCGCTCGTGATTCTAAACATATGATTGACAAAAATTTGAGGTTATCTTTGGAAACATCTCTTTCTCACGGACTTGAATGAAATTCTTCATTACTATCTTTTTTTTATTTTATATTTTGAATATTCCCTAGCTGTCTGTCATAGCCAGGAACGGATTGTCGATTCCATGTTAAAACAACGTCGCTTTTTAGCGTCGAAAAAAGTCGAAATTGTCGTAGATTCTACGATTATTTGTCAACTAATCGACGTCGAAATGGCTGTCGTATCGACGTGAATTACCTGTTTATTTCGACACCACATGCATACAACTCATTGATACTTTTCTAAAATGAACTTTAATGTCGCATAATCTAAAAGTGAAATTACAAACTAAAAGTAGTTTTTAATTTTTTCCGTAAAAACGCTTCTTTGGCAATATTAAATATTACTTCCCTCTTCCAAAGTGGTACAATTACAAGAAATATTTTTTACAGTGTATGCAATGACCATGCTTGCAAGTGTAAGCAGGCGACAATACACGCGTAGGGATGGCCGACTCGAGTCCGATCCCTTCGACTATTCGATTCTTGGTGTCTTAGACTCGAATAGCCAGACTCGAATAGTGTACGGTCGAGACTCGAGTCCAAGCGATTCTTCGATTCTCTCTTTCCCCTCTCTTGCAACTGTGTACCGCTTTCCCTCTTGTGCATATCCTGCCTGCCTGTCAACAGCTGAGAGGCAGGCAGCCGCCTGTAGAGATTCCACAAGAGTGAAGGAGATACAGAATTGACCGTCTCTTTTACTCTTATAGCCTTTCTGCAGGCAGGTGGACTGCCATTGCCGGCCATAATGCGCATGCTCCTTTATTCTTTGAATTTTCCAATTTAATGTGGGTCTGCTCTACTTCCGGTAATTAGTGTTTAATCGTTTAAGTGAACAAAAAAGCGCATACTTTAGTAATCAAACATTAATTTAGTAAATAAGAAAAATATATTATCGCTTAAGAAATAAGTGTTAATTAAACTATTTTTTGAATTTTCCAAATGAATGTGGATGTGCGTCACTTCCGGTAATTAGTAAAAAATTGTTTCAATTAAAGAGAAGTCTTGTGGTTAAATAATCAAGCAATGATTTTGCCAGTAAAAACTGTGATACTTTTTTAGCCAATTTTTTGTAATTAAAAAATTTGAATATGACTTTGAGTGAAAACATTGCGCATGCTCGTTCAATTGGTCATGGTGTGAACTTAGATCAGGCATTGGTTTAATTATTAGAAGAAGAAGAAGCCTAACTTTTGGTCTTTGTTGTGTCAAATGTTTTAATGAAATAAACGACAAATTGTTTAATAATTTAGGATTAATTTCAACAATAAAAATAAAAATATTATAAATTAAAAGTATAGTTTAGGCAAATTATTACTTTATTTTCCAAAATTATTCTGCGCATGCTCACCCGAACACTACACATGTCTGCGGGATTGCATATATATGCAAGAAAAAAGACGGTTGGATATTTCCTCAGGTAAAATATTTTTTAAAAAAGTGAAGGTCATTCCTGTAGTAAATTTCAACGAGGAATTCAATGGTGACCTTTATTTTGACATTAAAGTTGACCTTCATATGTTTGAAGGTCAACTTTGTTTTTTAAAATGGAAAACCCCTTTTCTTACGTCTGCAATCGATAGAGCGGAAAATTTTACGTTCAGGTACGTACCCAAGTCATAGGTCAATTGTAACGTTCAAGGTCAGTTAGAGGTTATTTGAAATTAACAAAGTTTTCCAAGATGTCAGTGCAATTCCTGAAGTAAATTTCAACGAGAAATTCATTGGTGAGCTCTGTATTGATCTTAGTGATGATCTTCAAGGGTTTTTCAGGGTTTTTTCCAAGCAGTTCACGTTTACATTTAGCATTACCCAGGAACAACGACGTGGACGTAGTAAATTCTGTTCCCTTTGGGGTGCTTGATTAGCGTGAGTCCCCTTGCTTCGCACGTTTCGGGGTGCTTGATTACCGTGAGTCTGCTTGCCTCTCACGCTTGAGTGAAGATGTTCGAACTGAAAACCTCGAGCTTCTTGATAAAAAGCTATGCGATTGTAAAAATGAGTTACAGCATTACGAATCATCTCCCTATCAATCAAAGTAGCCTGTTGCAGAATCCGATTCTGCGATTCGTCTAAGCTTTGCGGTTGCGTTGCGTATACTTTGCTCTTTAAATAATCCCAAAGAAAATAGTCGAGAGGCGTCAGATCAGGAGATCTAGCAGGCCACTCGATTTCACCCCTTCTTTCAATCTACCTTTGAGGTAACTGAGTATCCAAATATGCTTGAACCTCCCTACCATAATGAGCTACTACTCCGTCCTGCTGGAACTAAATATTTCTAAAATTATCACCTGTAATCTCCCTTATTCTTGGTACAATTTGGTTTCTGAGAAGCTCTCCATATGCACGGGCATTGAGATTACCATCGATGAAGAAAGGGCCTATCAATGTATCATTCAAGATATAGTCCCAAACATGAATCTTTTTTGGATAGTGTGTGTGACTCTCCAACATCCAATCAGGATTTATGCCGGACTAATATCTACAATTTTGCCTGTTAACTTCACCTTTTAAAGTGAAATTAGATTCATCTGAAAGTACTTTAATGTACAAGAAAAGAGGATCTCCATCAATTCTGTCCATCATAATTTCACAAAATTCAACCCGACGATCGGGATCGTCTTCATTGAACTCTTGTACCAGATAAACTTTATAAGGACGGAAATTAATGCTTTTTAAAATATTTTGCACTGTCTCAGGAGCAACGTCACGCTCATCACTAGCTCGACGTAAAATAAGGTGTGCGTTTTCAAGGTATGCTTGGACTATGTCCATCTGCATCTACTTAGATCCTGCAAATTTTGTCCGACCAGTTCTCTGCAGGTCCTTGATAGATCCATGATTCATAAAGCACCTTACAGTTCTTTCAATTGTTGATTTTGAGACGGTATTTAACCCTTCTCCATTACGAAAAGTGCGATTAAAAAGCAAACGAACTTGATCATAAGATCTAACTCGATCTCCCCAACCACCCATCATTAATACAGATACCCTCTCTCGTTCCGAAAGTTTAGCTTGCGCCATAATAATCTTTTAGCGCAAGATAGTAAGTATGTACTCGTGATACGTAAATTTAGTTTCGATTCGTAATATTCGTATGAAAAAACGGTATAGGACTTATGGTATCGCCTTAGGTATTGACTGAGGTATCGAAAAATGGTATAGGACTGTATAACTCTTCGGGGCGGAACAGAACTCTTACCAGAACATCTGGAACTTTTAGTGAAAAATTTCCTTATGCTTTTACAATATGCAAAACGCTGTAACCAAGATCAATACAGAGCTCACCAATGAATTTCTCGTTGAAATTTATTTCAGGAATTACACTGACCTCTTAGAAAACTTTGTTAATTTCAAATAACCTATAACTGACCTTGAACGCTACAATTGACCTATGACTTGGGTACGTACTTGAACGTAGAATTTTCCACTCTATCGATTGCAGATGTAAAAAAGGGGGTTTCCATTAAAAAAAAACAAAGTTGATCTTCAAAAAGCCATGAAGGTCAACTTCAAGGTCAAAACGAAGGATGCCATTGTATTCCTTGTTGAAATTTACCTCAGAAATGACCTTCACTTTTTTGAAAAATATTTTACCTGAGGAAATATCCAACCGTCCCGAGACTTTTTAGACACCCTGTATATTATCCCTGGTTTTTTCTTTTACATTTAAAAAAATACGTGATGGCCCCACCAAGGACAGTGTGGTTTTACTTTGAAAAAATTGGTGACAATAAGGTGCGATGTTCTAAGTGTCTAGCAGTGTTAAGTTGGTGCCGCAGTACAACATCACTTGCAAAAAATTTAAACAATGTTCATCACATACAGTTGAATGCTTCGACTTCGACTAAGCGAAAGAAATTCACGAGTTCGATTAGTTCAAGTGATTGTTCGATTCCGAACTCCGAGTCTAATGATGAAATCCTTAAAACCCGTGAAGAATGTGAAGCTGATGAAGCTAATCATTCGTTCTCTCGTGAGGTGAGTTTTTCCCATAAATGATTTTTGATATTTTTATTATTTTTTTTGTTTGTTATTTTGATACTATACTTAAATAGCTAAAAAATTCTCAAGACTTCAAATACACATGGTGGTAAAGAATGGATTTGTTCGAAATCGTATTTCTTATGGGAGGAATACTTTCAAGTTGAAATTTCATATTCCTTAAACGGAACAAAATTTGCATTAAATCAAGTGGGCTGAATTATTTGGCTGTTTTCGCTTAAAAGAAGCCAGAATTTTTTTGAAAAGGACCGCTTTTCTTGAATCAAGAAAATAATAGAATCAGAATAACTGATTTAATCCAGAATTGGTTAAATTCTAGCAAATAACTATTAAATTAATTTGTTACATTATACATATTTTCATCAAGTTCAATAAAATATTGATTCAAGCGCACTCATATACTTATTTTGATTACTATTTTAATTGAAACAATTTTTATGTTATTGAGAGAAGAAAACGAATGTATTTAGCAAAAAAATAATTTCTCTTAATATGATGCTTGAATATTTTCCTTCAAATAATTATTAATTTAATACAAATACAAAGAATTTAAATTGAAACCGAAGATTTCATTTTTCCTTTAAAACTAATTCCTTTGTTCGACAACAGAAATTTTTTTCATAATTTTGAATTTTTATATTCTTCCGTGCTACCTGAGATAGAACCAAAAAATCAACGATTTTTACACAGAGAATGAATTTCAGACATTAATTTGTGTCGAATGGAAATAGTTGTGCACTTTTCAGTTCGTAGTCAAAAATTTTTTAATTGAAACATTCACACTTTTTCACGCGTTTCTTCGCCTTCACGTTAGTGTAAATTTTTTCAGGATGATCCGATTGTACTTTTGTTATAGTATTTTGGTAAGCTCTATTCATGTACTTTAAGAGTACTATTACGATACATTAAAAAATTTTTTTTCAAAATCAAAATTGAAATTGATTTTTTGAAAAAAAACCATATTAATATTTTTTTTCTATTTAAAAAAAAAGCTTTTTTACTACTCTTTAAAATCATGTAAAATAAAAAGTGGACCAAAAATTTGTCCTGGGTCAAATTTAAATTTTTACGCTTATTCGGAATGAAATAGAAGGTGTGTGAGTTTAAATATATAACGTAATTTATATATTTCTGCACAGTTAATCATCCCGAAAAAGTAAAACTTCATTTTAGAGCACATTAGACCCGACAGTATTCGTGCCCGAGCGCTGCAAAATCTTAAAGTGGTAGCCTTCAACGTAAAAATCTAACTTTGACTAAGAAAACATTTTCGGCACTTTTTTTATTCTACTTCTACATGACTTTAAAGAGTTTTTTAAAATAGAAAAAAATGTTTGAATATAGTTTTTTGAAATTAATTAATTTTAATTTTGATTTTCAAACAAAAAAAATATAAAATTTGTTTTAAATATATTGTTAAAATAGTCTTAAAGTACATGAAAGAGATTTTCAAAACACCATAATAAAAGTCCAATCGGATCATCCTAAAAGAAGTTACACTAACGTCCCTGGCGGACCGAAGGAACCGAATGGAGCCTCTACAAAGTACCCGAGAAGACCCCATTGGGTCCCCATACGGTTCCTCTTTAAAAAACTCGAAAAAACAGCAAAATCAACTTTGAAATTGTTAAAATTCGGATTCTACGTTAAAATTTCCTATACAAGGTCACTGAATAAACGAAATAATTTTTTTTCAACGGTAAAAAGTTTTATAAAATATCAGACGTATAACGCCTGTTGACTGCTACTTACAGGCGATGCATTTGAAGTGTATCCGTCAACAGGCGCTATACGTCTTATATTTTTTTAAACTTTTTACCGTTGCAAAAAAAAACTATTGCGATTATTCCGTGAGCTTCTGTAGTGAATTTTAACGTAGAATTTGAATTTCAACAATTTAAAAGTTTATTTTTCTTTTTTTCGAGTTTTTTAAAAAAGGAACCGAATTGGGACCCAATGGGGTCTTTACGGGTACTTTGTAGAGGCTCCATTCAGTTCCTTCGATCCGCCATGGGTGAAGGTGAAGAAAAGCTTGAAAATATGAAACCTTCAGGCCCCTACATATTGACAACCGGTTGATAGAAGAACCTATTGCTTGGTGGATTTATATACGTTCACTAGGAATTTATTCCAGCCAAGTTTCAACCCGATAAAAAAAATATATTATTTTAGGTGGGAACACTTGACGCATTCTGTCCCATATGACTATGTGGTAATTATTTGCAATCGGCTGAAGTTAGATAAAAGCTGTTTGTAATTTATAAAACAAATTAATTAACAAAAAGCTAGTTTCTCGTGATTTATAATGAACAATTTTTTGGAATTAATAGTTTTATATAAAATATGAGACATTTATGCATAATTACAATTCGTTAGGAACAGCTTCCGTTCAATAAATATTTGAAAACGATTCATGCTTCGAGAAATCAGCTTCATTCGCTCGAAATAAGTGCGGGCTTTTGGGCACATGCGCATTAAGCAGGGACTCGAGTCGCGGACTCGAAGCTTCGATTACTTGGTCGAGAAACAGACTCGAGTTCAATATTCGATTCTCAGCAACCACTATCCATCCCTAACACGCGGTAAAACGGAGGTTCATGGATAGAGGTCTGAGTCGGTTATATTACTTTGAAAACGATAATGAGAATGAGAATATTACCGAGAATATAACCGAGAAATAAAGTCTCTGAGAATTTAAAATAATTTAGGAATTTATTTTCATTAATAGAAAATTGCATTTTTTGTTTTAACATGGAACGATTTTGTAATGTTGAAAACACATTTTTAGTATATAATAAGCATTCGCTCCAGTATTTGAAATGGAGAACACTTTCACAAGAAAGTATTGCTATTATTCGTTCCAGATGAATCTGAATGCATATAATAGGTTATGTCGGCGCTGAACCTGCTTATATTTTAATAAAAAAAGAATTAAATCAATAAATTGAAAGAAAAGAATTTTGATACCAAGAAGACGAATTTCCAAAAAAATAAAGATTTTTTACTAAAAAAATAACTAAAAGTTTACCTAAATTATTGAACCTTTAAGTCAGAAATAAAATACGACGTTTCAACAAAAAATTCATTGTGCACGAAACTGATACATGTTTACCCAACAAAAATGAAATTTCAAACTCAAAAATGATATTTTAACCAAAGAAGGCGAATTTTCAACTCAAAAAGGCCAATCGTAAAAAAATGAAAAAGTTACATTTTCTGTTAAAAAAGGATTAATTTTGAACAAAATAATTGAACAAACAAATTAGTTGAATACTCAAGTAAAGAAAAATGATTTTAATCAAAAAGTTGTATTTTTATTTTTAAGAAAGAATTAAAGTTCTTCTCGAAACAGATGAAGTTTTAAATCAAGAAGATACATTTTCAACAAAAAAAAGTTAGATTTTCTTTTTCGAAAGATTTCAGTTGACTTTTCATTATCAAAATATGAATTTTCAAACAAATGTTTAATTACAAACAAAAGTTGGGTTTTCATCCATAAAAGATTCTAGTTGACTGCAAGGGCAGAAGTTGAATTTTTTAAACAAAAAAATCAGTTTCTACGAAAAAAAATTGAATTTTCAATCTAAAAAGACGAATTTTTTCAAACATAAAGTATGCATTTTTAACCAAAGTTAAATTCTCTACCAAATAATTCCATTTTTATCCCAACAAAATTAAATTGGGTACTAAAACAGATGAATTTGTAATAAAAAATGACAGAGTTCTTTTTCAAGTGGAACTTTATTCGGAAAAGATTTCAGTTCATTTTTCAACACAAACAAAAAAGGAAATTTTCTACCAAATAGTCAACTAAGAAAATCATATGAGAGTATTATTTCTAACCAAACAGTTGCATCTTCATCCAAAAAGATGACATTTGACTTAAAACAGATAAATTTTTTATTAAATAAATACAAAAACAAAATTTTTTAAATAGTTTAATTTTTATCTAGAAAATATTTCAGTTATTTCTTCAACACCGAATATCGCTTTTAAACAGTTGAATGTTCAAACAAAAATTATGACTTAACAAAATTCTTGATTTTTTCTTCAAAGAAGTTTTCAGTTTATTTTCTAACACGAAAATAAGAATAGTAAAAAATTTGCAACTAAATAATCAAAATTATAACTAGCAAGCTAATCTTAAGAAGAAAGTTGCAAATTTTGAAAATTCCAATCTTAGAATATTTCATTTTTTAAGCTTTTTAGTTGTCCTATTTTCAGAATTTTATGCCTAAACTATTCAGATTTGAGATTCTTCAATTAAAAATTAGATTGTTAAATTGTCAAGGCTTTGAATTAGAAATGTTACAATTTCAATTCCTTTCTAATAAAATTGTCCGTTTAAAAAAATTGTAATCTGAAATTTTTCAATTTGGAACATTTTTAATTAGAAATAATACAGTTTTAATTCCTTTGAATTTTAAATGATCGAATTTTCCAAATTTCATTGGGAAAATATTTCATTTTTAACGTTTCGAACTTGTTCTATTTTCGAAATTTTCTTATAATCTTAAATCATTAAAATTTGCGATTCTTATATTTAAAATAAAATTGTTTTATTTTATAAGCTTTACATTAGAAAGGTTGTAGTTTCAAATATATTTAAATGTATTCAACCGTTCAAAGATTATCTTTGAACTGTTGACATAACGTGAGCAACAAAAATGTTGTTAAAAATCATAAATTCTCTTGAATTCTTTTGAATTCTCGTAAATTCTGTCACATTCTCGGTTATATAACCTGAAGTTAAATTTTCGAGAATTTAAGAACTCTATTCATGGAATTTTCTGCGGTACAGAGTGTTGCTGTTATGCGCATTGCGCAGTCGGAATGCGTAGTGCAGTTGGGCGGGAACTTTGAATTTTGAAATGATGAGCTTGCCAATATTCCAGCAATTCGAAGAAATTTATAATTATGTTCATAAGTGATGAATATTCATTGATTTTGGATGATAGAATTATCACCGTTATTCAAGAATGAATTATGAAATGCTGTCAAGCGTGTGTTTTAACATGGGATTCATCCTTCCTTAATTATTCTGCATGTGAAAATGAACTTTCACATCTTTTTGACTCTGAAGTATTTTATAAGTCGAAGGATGTCGTTTCGATAAATAAAGTATTTTTAGAGCATAACAATTGTGATCGAAATCGACTTGAAATTCGACGATGATTTCGACTCGACGATGGTACAACGGTGACGACGTCGTTTCGACGTCGAATCGATGATCCATTCCTGACTGGTGCTCGATGCTTTGTTAATCAATGGATTACTATTCTAATTGGTTACGCGGGTTTTAGGCGTGAAGTTACAAGGTCACCGAGTTTTTGAATCGGGATTTCTATACTTTTCTTTAACATTTTTTTCCAGATGCTTTTGAAAAGTAGTTCCGGCAAACTGCGCAAATTAAACATTTCAAAGACAAAGCATCCCGCAGCGCAATCTTCAAAGTTCACCATTTTTTCCTTGATCTTTTAGTTCCTCTGGTTAACTCTTCCAAAATAGGACACATGCAACTAGAAAAAGTTAGGAAAACTCCAGGCAATCCTAAAAATTCAGTATTAAAGTATTATTTGCACATTGTACACAGTCATATATTACCATAATACGATTGTAAATTTAGAAAAGTATAATACTTTGTTTCTTGTTGCAGAATTAAGTTCTCAGTTCGAGTGCTTACCTAATGGCGAGCCTCTTCCTGGTAGTCCTCGTCCCAGCGCTTCTTCTTTTGATGAATCTCTTTCTCTTGCCGGGCCTTCTTCTCGTGCCAGACCCTCTTCTACTGCAAGTTCTCCTTCTTACGTTGAGCCCCCTCTTCGGCATAGGTCTCGATCTCGTTCCGCTACAAATCCTCTTTCACGCGTACTTGGATTGCAATTTGAAGAACTAAGATTTATTCGGCTTATTCCCTCCTCTAATTCAAACCGGACATTCGAAATCTGCAGATACACTTTTCCAGGCGATAAACCAATTGGATTGAAAGCAAAACGTGGCCCACCTACGCCCATGCCAACTGAAGAGCAAAGTGTTTTAACAACATCCTGTGGCGATATCCTAGCAATATTGGAACACAATAATACTGCTCTTCGTGGAATATTTTTAAAAGGTTTCCTTTCAAAACGGGTGAAAATAAATATGTATAGCGGCGCGATTTTGGAATTGACAAAAAATGAAATCGAGGAAACTCCCTTAGGCAAAACTCACTCAATCTCAAAGAATTTTAAAGCAGTACATGTAAACAGAATGTAAATTAAAATTCTCGATAATATAGTTCACTTTAAGAAAATGTAAAAGAAAAAAATTTAAGATTGGGTAAAAGTTAAAGTAGTTTGATAAAAGTTCATTCTTATAGTAGAAGATTGATCTTCTTGGTTAAAAATGTAACTGTTGTCAACTTTTACATTTTTAGTGAGAATCTAACCTTCATAAATTGAAGGTTTATCTACCTGGCGGTTAATAAAAATTTTTTAAAAGAATATTTGTCTTTTCTGTTTAATATTTCATCTCTTTTGCTAAAAATTTCATATTTTTGTTGGAAATCGAAACTCTTTTATTGATAGTTAATTTTTTTAAATTGTTTTGTTCAAACTTCGTCTTTTTGGATTGAAAATACACCTGTAATAGTAGAAAAGTCATCTTTGTTGTTTAAAAATAAACTTTTTGTTGTAAATTTAACAGCCTTTGAAAAACTCGACTAAAGTGTCACATTGGAGGGAATCGCAAAAGTTTTGTAACACGTTAAACTTCTCTTGAAAAAAATAAAATATAAATCAGTGTTGAACCATTAAAGATCAATAAAATCGACTTAACCAAATGTATTAGTTGTATTTTCGATTTCAATCAATAAAACTTGTAATAAAATAATTGCTTTTTTACCAAATTGCTAAATTGTCAACTCTAAACAAAAATTCATTTTTATCAAAGTAGTTAAATTTACAAGAAAAAATGAAAAAATTAAATTTTCAGATGAAAGCTAACTTTCAAAATCAGACAAAATAATGTTAGCTCCTTAAATTTATCTAAAAAAGCCGAATTTTTATGGAATACCTAGTTTCTTTTGAGATAAAAAAAATACGAGAAAAAATTCCTCTTTCAAAAACGTCAAAGTAGTTAAGAACCTTCATTTTTCAAGAAAAAAATTTATTTATTTAGAAATATATATCTTGTTTCATAAACCTGATTTAAGAATGCCATTTTTGTACCAAATTTGAAATTATTTAATTTTTAACACTTCAAGTTTGAATTCATATCAATTTTAAAACTTTAAAATTTACAGGATCACTATATTTTTAGTTTTCCAAGTTTTAACGGTAAAAATGAGGGCGGTCTTTTTTAAACAGAAATCACATTTTGTAGTGAAAAATATTTTGTATGAAATTTCTCGAGATTTCCAATTAAAAATTTTACAATTTTGTAGTTCTTGATTTAAATATTAAAAATGTCAACAATTTCACCTTTGAAACTTGAAATATTTCACATTGAAAGACTTAACCATTTTAAATTCAATAATTGTCTAATTTTTTTAATTCTTCGAAATAGTAAAATATTCAATTGAAAGACTTGGTAGTTGCACAATTTTTAGTCTCAAAAACGGAAAAATCTCAGAGTTAGGCATTGAAAAAAAAAGTTATTCTTTTTCATTAAAAAGCGTTTTTTGTTTCAAAATCAATTTTAAAAAAACATTTTTAATTGAAAAGCTTAAATTTTTCGAATTTTATTTGGATATTTTAAGAGATAAATCATTTAAAATGGAAAAATATTTAATTGGAAAATTTCTAGAGTTCTAAATGTAATTTTGCAAATTAAGTGATTTTTAAAGTTTAAAATAGCGTTTAAAATCAAAATGGATCAAAACTTAACTATATAAAAATGATACCTCAGTAAATGATTATTTTTTTCAGTTTTGAAGTTAAAATTTTTAGGGTTCTGAATTTTCATGTTGAACGCTAAAAGTTTTTTATATAAGTTTTAATTTTGCAATTGATATTGAAATAATTCCCTTTTGAAAAGTATAATTCACATTTTTCAAACTCCTGATTTTTACGCTATTGCAATTTATCGAAAGTAATTGAAATTTTGAAAGGTTTGAGTGTAAATAATTTTTTTAAATTGCAATTTCTGAGGATTAAATTTTTTAAATTTTTAAATGATTGGATTCTAATCATTTTCAACGCATCGTAGTAGAACTTTTTCAATTTTTTCTCATGCAAAATAACTTTTTATTGTGAGTGCTAAATCATGATTGTTTTATTTATAACCCATTTAAAATTATGTAATTTTATTCTTTGAATGAAAGGAATTTCTAAATAATATTGAATAAAAATTGACGAAAAGAGCTGTAAGAAACGCAGCAAAAAAAAAGTACTTAATTTAATTCGAAAATTCGGCTTATTTTAAGGTATCACAAAAAGAAGCATAGGCAATCTGAAATTTAGAATTACATCCGAACATTAAATTAAGAGAATTAGATTCCTGAAATTCAGGTCGGGACTATTTAAAATTCAGGGAGGCATGCCCTGAAATTCAGGTATGCTCGCTCTTCAATTAAGAATATATGTATACTGAAAGCTTGTGTAACCTTAAGTTAATACACTATCTTTAACTGAAATTGAGGGTAATATTCTAACTAAAAACCAGGCATTTTTCACGCCTTACCGACACTAAAAAGTTTTGTAATAATTTAATTATTTTGATGGGTTTAATAATCCAAATATTGGCTGACAACTGGAACTGATTTTGCTGCAGCACTTCTTTAAATCCATGGAATGTTATAGAATGTGCTTTTTACATTAAAACAGAATGAAAATTACGAAGTTTTTCTAACGCGCAAGAAAATACGCAAATATGCAAATTACTTAATTTCAATAAACAATCAGGTCACTCGTTACTTTAATTTTTTTATTTTTTAACATGAAGCTGTTCACTCCATAATCACTACAGAGTAAACCCTAGGAAGAAATTTTATCTTTAAATCACAGAAAAAACAGAAGATAAACTTTACATCGATTTCCGACGAAAGATTCTCTGCAACAAAAATTAACTTCACAGGATAAACTTTACACAAATATCGGTTAAACTTTCTTTTGTTTTTCCATGACAAATACATGTTTTTTGAAAGACGCGAAGTTGGCTAAACAAAACTTTATTACTCTAAAAAATTTCCTGCAACAAATTTTATTCTTAGTTTTTTCTGTGATTGGAGAAAAATGCTGCAGCACATTTCTCTGACGAAACATAAAATATGTCTAACGAAAATATTTATTTGACATATTTGAAAATTTGAAAATTCTCGCGGTATTCATTTTTTTAATCGTCAAGCCTAATGAAAAATAGACAAAAAATTCAGAAAAAACCGCAACATTCTACAAATTAATCAAAGAGAATATTATTAACAATAATATTGAATTGTTTAAACAATTAAAAAAAAATTAATTAATTATTACCTAACTTTAATTGAAAATTGGACAAAAAGTCAGAAATTGCAGAAAAAACGGCATCTTTCTAGCATTATTTAAATGTCTGCGGCGTATTACATTCGGAAGTTTACCGTTTGGGCTAAAATAAGGCATTTTTAGTTCCATATTGAAACTTAAAGTACATAATTATATAAATAAAAAAGTATGTTTTAAAAGTCTCTTGAATAAAAAGCTTAAAAAATACCTAAATAATTCATGAAATCAAATAAAAAACTTTCAGTCTTGTTCTTGACATTTATATAAATAAAACCACGTCTTCAAAAGTCTTGGATTAAACAAATTTTTAATTAATAAATAATTTATACTAAAATAGCAAACAAAGTAAATAACACGAAAATTCAAAAAGTTTAAAAACTTCAGTTTTTTGCTTTCTTCACAATTATACCAATAATAATGTAATTTAAAAAAGATTCTGAAATACAATTTTTTTTAAATAATAGACAGATTGAAGTTTTTATTTTCATCAATTTAAGAAGAGAAATTTACAAAAAAATACAAAACAATAAAACAATACAAAAGTTTTTGTATTAATTAAATGACAAATCAGACCAATCAAATTATATATTTAAAATGATAATTTTTCGAGCTGGAAAAGGCAAGAAGAAAATTCTGTCTAGTTTTTAAAATAAAAAAAATGAAACATTTGAAAATTGTACATTAAAATCTACTTTCAGTTGAAAATAATCTTAAATTTTTGAAATTCAGAACTACATGCAAATGTTAATTGAAATATCTCTTTGGCAAAATTGTTTATCTGCGCGTAATACATCTTGCAAACAAATTCATGGAAATATATATTTAATTTTACTTCTAAAAATAATTTTTTTAATAAAGTTAAAAAAAGTACACCAAGATTTTTTACGGAAAATCTGTTGAGAAATTTCAATTAAGAATAATAATAATATTTTATTTTAATATTCTCAATTTTTCAAATATTACGAATACGCATAATTTTCTTTCTCTTTAATAAATTTGTATTACTATTATAGGTCAATCGATGTCCATCGAATCAAGAAATCTTTTCCGTTCTTCCATCAATTTTGAATTAGGTTAATGAAAAAATTTTATTATAAAAAACTGTTTTTTAAAATATTATTCTTGCATCAACTTTGAATAATGAAAAAAGCTCTACTATAAAATGCCGATTTTTAAAAACATTATTAAAAGATACAAAAATGGTTTGAATATTTTTAGAAATCCTTCGGTCAGTTTCAAGATATGAGCGGTAAAAAATAAGTCCTCCAAATTGAAAAAGTTACCATTACAAAGCTTCATTTATGAGAAAGCAAAAATTCAAAAAAATTTAAATAATTTATAACAATATAGAAAACTGCATAAGTTTAAAAATTAAATATTTAGAAAAGTAAAAAAACTCCCAGTCTTCGTGTTCTTTCCAATTATATGAAAACATATTTTAGATTTAAGACTTTAGAAAAAAACTGAATAATTTCTGAAAGAAAGTTTAAAAACCAATTTTGACAATACCATTACACAAGCGAATAATAAATTAACAAGCAAACATTTTTCGAAGGGAAGTCACATTTAAACTCTTCTTTCGAAAAGTTGTCAAGAATTTTTTTAAAACCGCAACTATCTAGGAATTGTATGGAATATGATAGTTATAAACAATAATAATTTGTTTAGGCAATTATATTAGTTAAATTGCATTAAACTCTACTTCGCTATGAGTGGAAAGTGGACAAAAAGTTCAAAATTTCCGAAAAAACCGCAACGTTGTTGCATTAACCAAAGAGAATATTATTATTAAAAAAAAAAATTGTTGAAGTAATTATCTTTGTTAACTTGAATTAATTATTAGCTTAGTCTGACTGAAAAGTGCATAAGAAATGGGGAATTTTAGAAAAAAATTACGACTTTCTAGAATTACTCTAGGAGAATATTTTTATAAATGATAATGAATTATTTAAACAATCGCTTCTGTTTTTTGTAACAAATTCATGGAATTTAAAAATTCAGCAACAATAAAAATAAATTTTCTGGAATTTCTTTGAGATTTACGATAAAATTACCAAAAATTGTTGAATATCAGAAAGTACAGGAATTTGAAAAATGTCCCGGTCAATTTATAAATTACCGGAAATCTAAGACATAAAGATGTTTGGTCAAAATCCAAAAATTTCTAAGATTCTTGTAAATTTATGGAAAATTTCTAATTTTTTGGAAAGTTCAGCGTTAGAAATTAACTTTAAAAAAACTTTGAAAAAAGAGATTGAGTTTTCCGAAAAGGAATATTTGGTGTGTTTAAAAAGTGAAAATCGAAAAAAATTAGAAGACCATGACTGAGAATCGGATCGTGATAGGGACATGGGAAAAAGGTACCAGAAACAGGAAACGGAGCGAGAAGAAATAATAAGGGTAGGCGACAGAGTGAAGCATTAGATAATTTAAAATAAGTTGCTTCAAATTATTTTTTTCTTACCTTGAAGAATTCTTTATTTTAGATTTCCGCTTAGAGTTGAATGAGTTTTTTAGCATTCTTTTGTATTATAAAATTTGAATATTATGTAATATTGAGATCTATTGACACTTTCTGAATTCTTGTCTAGACTTTGAGTTTTTAAATCAATGATTACAGTAAAATAATTTATTTAAATAATTTTGCAATTATTTAAATAACACCTATTTGTTCATGTATATAGTTTACCGCGAAAAAGCAGGAGAAACATTTTATTTAACAAAATTCTGGACGTATTGGAATACTTTTAAGTACACTATATTTTCTATAACTACTCTAAAATAATTACAATAAATATAAAAATTGATAGGAAAATAAATTGTTATAATAATTTTAATTGGTTTAAAACTCGTTAAAAAGTGATACTTTAAATTGAAAAATGCTCTTTTCTAATAGGAAATTCATGTAATTAAAAAAAATCGTATTTTTGTTTAAACTTTGCTTAAAAATGAAACTATTTTCATGAAAAGTTAACATTTTGGTAGAAAATGGCCTTTTTTGTTCAAAAATCATATAACATTATACAGATTGTTAAAAAGTTTATCTTTTAGGTTAAAAATTAAACTACTCGTATTTCTTTAATAAGTCACGTTTTTTCCGAAATTTTCACTTTATTCCATTTTTATTTAGGAATTTATCCTTCATAATTTGAAAATTTAAGTATTTGAAGGAAAATTGTTTTGTTTTTGTTCTTGAAAATTCATTTCTTTGGTTTGAAATTTACCTATTTTGTTTAACATTAGTTTTTTTCTTTGCTTCAGAATTAAGTTTTAGACTGAAAATGTAAGAATTCCATTGATGGTTAAAAATCTGTAGAAAATTAAAATAACCGGTTGAAAATTAAATTTTTCAATGTAAGCAACTTAAATAAGGTCGAAATCAAATTAAAAATCCTATTTGACGTCCAATAATCAAGTTAATGTGCAAAATCCCTGAAAATCAAACCAAGAATTCCAAGAGAAAATTTGGACAGCTATCATAAAATGTTCCTATTTCAATTTGAAAAAAAATAATGTTCCTAAAAAAGAAAAGAAAAAAATTATTTTTTCGGGCAGAAAGGCATAAAAGGAGAAAGAAGGGGATTTGGTTGGTTGCGTTTTCATTTTTCTTTCCTCTTTTTCATTTTTTTATTTTGTTTTTTAGAATTAAATTTTTTTCAAATTGCAATAGGAATTGTGTTGTGGTTGCCCAAATTTTGTCATTGGATTCTTGGTTCTATTTTCAAGAATTCTGCACATAAATTAAATTTTTGTTTAAAAAAATCATTTTTGGTATAAATTTGGGTTAAAAACGAAACTATTTGTATGAGAATTTAACTTTTTGGTTGAAATTGAACTTTTCGGTTAAAAAAATCATATTTTCGTGTACAAAATTCAAACTTTTTGTAGTTGATTCATTCATTAAAATTTATTTCTTTGATTTGAAAATTAGTTTTGTTTAATTGAAAAATAATTTCCTATTTGAAAATTCAACTATGCCATGTTTGTTTGAACTTCAATATTTTCCAGCTGAAAATTCAAATATTTGTTTAAAAATTTCTTTATTTTTGTTAAAGTTTGAATTTTGTGATAGAATATTAATCTTTGCGATGACTAATATTAATCTTTTCGGTTGAAAATTCATTTCATCGGTAGAAAATTAGTTTTCTTTATTGAAAAAGACATTTTTATCTACAAATTTTACTTTTCTATTTTGCTCATTTTTTGTATAGGCATTCAATCTTTTTCATAGAAAATTCATTTTTTTTGTTTGTAAATTAGACTATTTCATTGAAAATTGATTTTAGTTTTTTAAAACCTTATTTCTCTAAATATAAATTAAACAGTTCTATTTTTCTTTTTGAACATTAATCTTTTTCAGTCAAAAATTTATCTATTTTGTTCAAAATTGGTTTTTTTTGGTAGTAAATTAAACTTTTTGGTTGGAAATTTAGCTATTGTAATAGGCTAAAAATTCCACTAAGAATAAAAATATTTGATTAAAAATTTATGTATTTTGTTAGAAATTCTTCTTCTTTGGTAGAAAATTAATCTTTTCGGTTGCGAATTTCGAATTGCGAAATTTCTTTGGCTTAAAATTAGTTTTCTTGTATTGAAAGTTATTTTTTTGAACTAATTTTTTTGTTTAACGTTTCTGATATAGACATTTAAAGCTTTTGATCGAAAATTCAGTTGTTGCAATGAACATTTGACTACTTCGTTTAAAATTTATTTATTTTTTTCTTAAAAACTTATTTCTCTAACTGAAAATTAAACCGTTCTATTTTGTGTTGAAAATTCATCTACTTTGTTCAAAATTTGTCTTTTTTGGTAAACAAACTTTTTAGTTTATTATTGCATTAGAATTCAAAATATTTGGTTAAAAATTCATTTATATTATTTTTTAAAATAATTTTTGTTTGTATAAAATTATTCTTTTTATCTGAAATCTTATTTCTTTGCTTGAAAATTAGTTTTTATATTGAAAACACATTTTTGAACAGAAAATGTAACTTTTTCATTTTTCGTCGAAATTTTTTTTAATAGCCATTCATTCTTTTTGTTAGAAAATTCATTTGTTTTGTTGAAAACTCGACTATTTCGTTGAAAATTGATTCTACTTGCTTAAAAATTTATTTCTCTAAATAAAAATTAAACAGCTTAATTTTTTTTAATGATCTTTTTTACTTTAAAATTTATCTATATCATTGAAAATTTTTGTTTTTTTGGTAGAAAGTTCAACTTTCTTTGTTTAAAATTTAACTATTATAATAGGTAAAAATTCTATAAAAAATAAAAATATTTAGGGAAAAAATCATGTATTTTATTAGAAATTCATCTTTTTTCGTAGATAATTTAACTATTACATTTTTAGTAGAATTTTTTTCTTTGATAGGCATTTATTCTGTGTGGTTGAAAATTCATCTGTTTGTTTGAAAACTTCATCTTTTTGTTTAAAATTTATATTATTGGATTAAAATGTGACAAATTTTTAATGTTCGTTACATTTAAAAAAATTAAAGATGCAACATTTTATTTAAAAGTTTACTTCTTTGTTTAAAATTTTAACTAGTTTTGTTGAAAATTAGTTTTTTGTTTTGGAAATGAGTTTTTTGTCTAAAAATGTAGCTATTTTATTTTTGCTAGAAAATTGGTCTTTTTCAGATGAAAATTTACTTAATTTATTGAAAAATCGCCTTTTTCAGTCGAAAATTTAATTATTTTGTTAGAAAATGTATATTTTTTAGTAGTAAATTCCCTGTTGTCATTTGAAAAAACATCCACTCAAAAATAAAAAAAGATGAAAAAAAATGAGAAGACAACCAACCAAATCCTCATCCTTCCCCTTTTTATTTATTTCGCCTTTTGTATCATAATTATTTTCGAATCACAACAAAAAGGCATTTTCAAATAATATATTATATTGTGTATTATTGGTGAATATTATTTACAAATTTTTTTTTATTGTGATTTGATAATAATTAAAAGAAAAAATACGAAAGAAATAAAAAAGAGAAGGAAGGGGATTTGTGAAATTGCCTTTTCGTTTTTCTTTCCTCTTTTTATTTTTGTCCAAAAATTTATTTTTTGTTTGCTTCCTTTAAAGAGGATCTTTTTTCAAATTACAATAGGATTATTTTATGGTGATTGTCCAATTGTAGTCGTTGGATTCTAGAATTTATTTTCAGAATTTCTATACATTAACTTGACAAGCGGACGTTAAATAGGATTTTAAATTCGATCTTCATCTAATTTAAATTTCTTAAATTATGAATAAGAACTGCCCTAGGCTTCACAGATTTCTTTTGGCGCACTCTGCTTGAAATATTTTCAAAATCAAAGATTTCAATTGTAGAACTGAAAAATAATTTTTTAACGGAGAATGTGTCACGCTCTACATAGTTAAGTGTGTTCTACAATTAAATCCAGCGACAACCAGTAACCGCTTCTTTAACAGATTGTCACAAGTCTCTCTAGCTGAAATAATAACTCACCTAGATTGTTTACTCTCTAATTTGTTGTCTCCGAGTCAATTGTCATTGTAGTAGTAGCCACAGAAAAATCAGCATGTTTACGTCGTACGTTCCGTGATGTGTCTTTTAAATGTAAAAATACAAAAAATACTTGCTTAAAATCAGTATGAGTGAATATAATTTATTGATTGTTTGTTTTATTTCTGTGACTGGACTTCTAATCAAAGCAGAGTGGGTTGAAATACCAGCATTTTCACATGACCAGAAGGTTTACAGAACATCACTCAAGCTAGATCGCTTTAATCAGTTTTATCGTGATGAGAGAGATTTCACTTCTACAGTGGGTTACGATATTCAAAACGTGAGTAAATACCAACAAGCTTCAGAGATCAGAAATACCGCCTATCCAAAACGACCGGAATATTTATTTATAAATAATGCTACTGTTTCGTCCCTGGATTTTTCTGGATATTCGCAAGCAACTACTGCCACAGTGACAAGCACAGAAAACACAAATTTTGAGGAAAATGAGGAACCGTTGGAGGATTATGATCATGATGAGTATGATGATGAAGGCGAAGTACATGTAAGGTGCTTATATATATATTTTTTTTGAAAATTAAGGATTGAGAATAATAATTTCATTTTTCCTTTAAAGTCCGAGTAAATCAATATAGGATAACAAAAAATAACAGAAGTTGCTCAGAGA
The DNA here is from genome assembly GCF_010883055.1 of Belonocnema kinseyi. NCBI lineage: Eukaryota > Metazoa > Arthropoda > Insecta > Hymenoptera > Cynipidae > Belonocnema > Belonocnema kinseyi. Next base: position 129,819,861 of record NC_046657.1, on the reverse strand, counting down.
TTGGTCAAGTTTCTATTTAAAATGATTTCCAGCGTTTCAAAAACTGTTTTCCTCATCAGGGAAACTCATTGGTAACAATTTAGATTGAATTTAAAACGAAATTCTATTATGTCATTTTTGGAGTCAATTATTAAAATCCAAATTATATTGGAATTAATTTTTTTTTATTCTTTTTCATTAAGTTGTTATGAAGAAATTTATATTTAAATTTCCAAAATGATTGCTTATGGTGTAGAATTGTTTTGATGAAACATCAAATCCAATAAATTCAATTAAAATAAAATACAATTTTTGTATTTTATTAAAAATGTTCTACACGATAAACAATCTATGGGAAATTTAAATATGAACTTCTACATAACAACTTATTGGAAAATAATTTTCCTCTTTTATTAAATTCATTCCAATATAATTTGTACTTCAATAATTGATTTCAAAGATGACATAATGGAATTTCGTTTTAAATTCATTGTAAATTGTTACCAATAAGTTCCCTTGATGACGAAACAGTGAGTTTTCGAAATGTTGGTAAAGAATTATAAATAAAAACTTATTGTTTAAATTCATAAATGTAATATTTTTTGGAAAAACTGTAATATTTTGCGCAAAAAAGTAATTTTTGAACATAAAAAAATTTATGAATCTAAAAATCTGTGCTTAAAAAAAAAATTCAAAAAGTTGAATTTCTGCAAGATAATTGCACAAAGTGACTTGAAATGAAGAAATACCCTACCGTCGGAAATTGTTGGTACGATCAGCGAAAGTACTATTGAAAATCACTTTGAATTTGAAACGTGATAACTCGTTCAAAAATGCAGCGAGAAATTTGTTGAACAAATTTAATTTGAATACTGGAAGTATTCAATATTAAAAAAAAGTTCCAAAATTTCTCGAATTTCGTACCTCGACTTCAACTTGTGGCAAAGAGATTGAATGTATATAAAAAAATCGACATGAATTTGTTTATAATTAATTCATAATTACTTAACTGATTTATAATTAAATAATTGATTAAAATAATTGACTATTGAATTGATTAATCAATTTAATTTTCTAACAAAAAAAACAACCTATTTTTCAACAAAGTACATAATTTTCAACCAAATATTTTAATTTTTCAAGGAATTTTTAACCCAATAAATGAATTTGCAACCAAAAAGGTTATTTTTCTGCGAAGAGAAATACAAATTTTCCACTAAAAAATACAAATTTTCTACAAAATAAAAGAATTTGTAAATAAAAATGAAATAGTTTAATTTTAAGTTATAGGAATTAGTTTTTGACCAAATAAAATAAATTTTAATCGAAATAGTTCATTTTCCAACTAAACATATGAATTTCCATTTAAGCATTTAATTTATAAAACAAAAAATTCGAAAAAACATTCGTTAAATTTTTAATTAAAAAGATTTATTTCCGAGTAAAGAAAATGTCAACCAAAATAATGATTTTTCTATAAAAAAGAATAATTTTCAACAAAATACATGAATTGTTAAACAAACATTTTAATTTTCAAGTGAAAAAAATTGTTTAATTTTAAGTTATAGCAGTACATTTTTAACAAAGTAAAATCAATTTTTAACGAAATAGTTCAATTTTTAACCTAACAGATGAATTTTCTATAAAAGCATTAAATGTATATAATGAAAAATTCGAAAAAACATTAGTTAAATGTTTTATTAAAAAGATGAATTTTCAAGTAAACAAAAAATCCAACCAAAGAAATTATTTTTCTACCAAAAAAGAATAATTTTCAACAAAATACATGCATTTTTAACCAAAATTTTTTATTTTTAATGGGATTTTCAAGTAAAAATATAGATTAATTTTAAGTTAATAAATTTTTAACGAAATTCATAGCTTAATTTTTAACCTAACGGAGGAACTTTCTATAAAAGCATTAAGTGTATATAACAAAAAATTCGAAAGAACCTCTCAGTTACATTTTTAATTAAAAAGATTAATTTTTAAGTAAAAAAAGTTTCAACGAAAGAAATGATTTTTCTACAAAAAAGAATAATTCTTAGCAAAATACATGAATTTTCAAAAAAAAAAACATTTCTATTTTTAATGGAATTTTCAATTAAATATAAAATAGATTAATTTTAAGTTATAGAAATAAATTTTTAACGTAATAGTTCGATTTTTAATCAAGCAAATAATTTTTCAATAAAAGCATTGAATGTGAACAACAACAATTCTAAAAAACATTAGTTAGATTTTCAATGAAAAAGATTAATTTTTAAGTAAAAAAATGCAATCAAAGAAATGAATTTTCTGCAAAAAAAAAGACACATGAATATTATACAAAAATTTTAATTTTTAAAGAAATTTTTAACCTAATATTTCAATTTTCAAACCAAAAAGGTTAGTTTTCTACAAAAAGACCAAATTTTCACTTAAAAAGGTATATTTTTAACTAAAAATAGAATAATTTAGTGTTCAGTTCGAAACATGAGTTTTTAAGCAAATAAATTTCCAACGAAATAATAAAAATTTCAACCATAGAAATCCATTTTCAATGGAAATGATTGAGTTTTGATAAAAAAAGAATCATTTATAACAGAGATCATGAATTATTAACAGAATTTTTTAATGTTTAATGGAATTTTTAACCTAATAGTTGAATTTTCAACCAAGAAGGTTCATTTTCTACCAAGAAAATGACCAATTTTCGAAATAATTGATTAAATTGTTTATCAAAGAAATGCATTTTTCTATCCAATAAATAAATTTTCACTAAAAAATACCAATTTTCATCAAAATATAAAAATTTTCAAGTAACCAAAGAAATGAATTTTCTACCAAAAAAGAAGAATTTTTAACAAAATACATGAACTTTTAACCGCGCAGTTTCATGTTTAATTGAATTTCTAAATTAATAGTTCGATTTAAACCAAAAATATTGATTTTCTACCAAAAAACAAAAATTAAAAAAATGTTAATTTTTTAAGCGAAGAAATAAACTTTCAACGGAGGAAATAAATTTGTAGCCAAAAAAATTAATTTTCAACAAAAAAGCAATCATTTTCAACAAAGTACATATATTTTTAATAGAATTTTTAACCTAATAGTTGAATTTACAACCAGAAAGGTTCATTTTCTACCAAGAAAAAGACATATTTTTAACAAAATTGGTTAAATTTTTAACCAAAGAAATGAATTTTTTACCCAAAAAATGAATTTTCTACTAAAAAAGACGGATTCTCTTCAAAACAGAAGAATTTTCAAGTAAAAATAAAATAGTTTAATTTCAAGTTATAGAAATAAGTTTTTACCCAAATAAAATAAATTTTAAACGAAGTTGTTTAATTTTCAACCAAACAGACGAATTTTTAATAAAACTTTAAATGTCTATATGAAAAAATTCGAAAAAAATGAGTTAAATTTTCTACCAAAAAAGAATAATTTTTCACAAAATACATGAATTTTTAACCAAAAATGTTCATTTTCGAGCAAAAAAGACAACTTTTTAATTAAAAAATATACATTTTTCACCAAAAATAGAATAGTTTTTCGTCCAGTTCTAAATTTAATTGTTTAAGCAAATGAAATAAATTTTCCACGATATTGGTAAAATTTCAACGAAAGAAATAAATTTTTTAATAAAAACCTTAAATGTCTGTAAAAAATCAACAAAAATTAGTTATATTTTTTATTTTAAAAATTCGGTTTGAAATTTTTATTAAAAAAAAATAATGTTTAATAATATATTTTAATATTTTTAAAATATTTTTTAATATTTAATAATTTTTAACCAAATATTTTAATTCTTAATGGCTTTTTTAACCAAAAAGGTTAATTTTCTGCTAAAAAGCGACCTATTTTCAACGAAATTTGTTAAAATTGTAACCAAAGAAATAAATTCTTAAACAAGAAAATTAAATTTTAGCCAAAAAGATTCATTTTTTACCGAAAAAGAAGAATTTTTAACAAAAGACATACGTTTTCAACTAAAAGGTTTCATTTTCAAGGCAATTTCCAACCTAATAGTTGAATTTTCGAGCAAAAAGATTAATTATCTGCCATGAAAAAAGATCAATTTACGACAAAATAGATGAATTTTTAATTTAAAAATATCAATTTTATTAAAAAATAGAATAGTACTTTAATGTTCAGTTTGAAAATTAAGTCTTTAAGCAAATAAAATAAATTTTCAACCAGAGAAATGAATTTTGAAACAAAAAGGGTCAATTGGTCACCAAAAAGTTTAATATCGTATCACAAAATACAACGTTTCAAAAACATCGAGATTTTTAAACGAATAGCTGAACTTTGAAATAAACAAGATAAATGTTCAACCAAACATGATAAATTAGAAAAATGAGGCACATAAAAACTTTCAACTTTCATTTATAAAATCTTGCCGCTGCACTATTTTTCCCTTTTCTATAATTCTGTCATTAGTAAACTAATTGCAATGATGTTTGAAAAATATTTCTGCAGTTTTTTTAAGGAACTGATTTTTGTATTCCTACATTTTTTAAGCCTTTTTGTTTCCCCTAAACAATTTTAACAAGCATAGTGCCGACTTCTTGGTCAACTTCTCGAAAGAAATCATTTTCTCGATTTTGATCATTCCTTCCTAGGCGTAAAAAAACTTTGATTTTAAAATCTTTTCCGCAATTTATGAACCTTTCTATTTAAAATCTTAATTTTATTTGTCTACTCAAAATTTTAACTATTTTTAGGAGGAGCAAATTAATACGCCAGAAATTTCAGAGCAAGAAGAAATGCATACTACTTGTTCAACTGACACATTGGAAACAAAAATATTTTCAAACAGCAGTTTTCAAGAAAAACTGAACATAAACGTTTCTGAAAGAGAACCAGAAACAGACAAACACTATCTCTATTATTTACCGGTTAAATTACTTAAAAATGTGCACTTAATTTTGAAATCACAGCCTGCAACTTTAGATGGAAAAATTAGGTTCTTAAAGAATTTTGAGAAGACTCTTCTAATTGAAGTTGGTGAGTTTTTTTTTGTTTCTTCCCTATTGTCTCAATGCCAGCTTTAGGTTTTCCCTTTAGGTTTATTAGTTTTAAAAATAGAATAAAAATAATAAATAAGTATAAACCATTTTTACAGAATCCCGATTAGCTGCTTCTATGTCTCCGTTTACGGATGCAAATGAAAGTAAAGGAAAACGTAAAAAAAGATACGATCACTATGAAGATGATCATTTGGGGTTTCCTTCATTGGAAGGAGCATTGATGGCAATTTCGTTTCTTACATTCGCGGTTTATCTAGTACGACTAATAATGGTAAAGAAAAATTATAAATCCTTTTAAACCGATTTAAGCGCTCATCAATTTTATTGTGTTTCCCGCGCATGCAAGGTTTTAATCATTCTTAAAATCTGGTGTACATCTGATATCATGGAATTCCATAAAATCTGTTTGACATCTCCTAATATCCCATGTAATCTTACGAAGTCCCATTACAATCATCGAAAATCTTCCATCATTTGAAATTATTAAGTGCTATTGCCATTAATTTAAATTCCTTACAATCGACTAAAATCCTTTTGAATCCTTACAATACTTTAAAACTACCGTAAAATATATGAAAATCAGGTTGTTTAGTTGAAGGTAAAACTTGGAAATGAACGAAAGTTTTTTCAACCGGAAACGAAACCTGGACTGAACCTTGATTTAATGACTCATTTTTTTCTCGAGTTGTTCATCCAAATATAAAAAAAACTTTAAACTGATTTTAATATTTCTTAAATAATAGAAAATAATAAAAAATAGAGTCTGCATGTGTACTAGGACGAATTGCAAATACTATAACTAATCAATTTTTTTATTTGACGGGAAAAATTGAGGTTTGGTATCCGAGAAAAGTGGAACAAAATTTTTTTTGAGATCGGTTACCATATTCTGTTCTTCTTTTATTTATTTGAAAGTTAAAAAAATAGTTTCCTATTAAATCGCTTCGATTATCTTAGCATCTTCACACCACTCTAATGTTGACAAATTTGATTTGATTCTTTTCATAAATTTCAAATAAAATCGGAGATTATTAAAAATTTTCAATGTTCTTGTGTTTATTTTGAAGGTAAACTTTTAAAGGTTGGCAGCAACTTTTGAACATAATTATTCTATTTTTTTACCCTGCAAGAAGATGAAGGTGGAATAAAAAAGTTGAACAATTCTGCAGTCATCTCATTTGTAAGATAATAATTATAAAAATCGAATGAATTCATATTTTAATTTATTTCTTTGCTGAACAAAATGTTCTAATTTTTTCTTTTTTCATATTCATTAAAAAATGTAACTGTGGGTCTCATTCAAAATATCAAAAATTAATCAATTTTATATACTGCAATATGGATGTGCACATATGAAGTTGCGGAAGTGTATTTTCATTATTTCCTTTTTCATAAAAAATATCATTTTCGACTGCTTATAGGGATTCGGTGTCTTATAAATAAACATAAAGAGCATTATTTTACTGAATTGTGGTATGCTGGTTTTATTGACCTTGAAGCGAATATTCAGCGCGCGCGCGTGTGCGTGTGTGTGTAAAAAAGAAGAGTGCTTTTATTATCAGTTTCCAAATAATGAAATGACTAATTGATCGAGAGAAAACCAGGAATTTAAAATCTGTACCCGGTTTAGACACCATAAAAATTCGTTGAAATCACTTCAAATATTTTAGAATTTCACGATATCTTATAAATTATAAAATCCTTTGAGATACTTCTCTGGAATCTAATAAATTGGTTTAGTATTTCCTTGAAAGCCTTTAATAACTATGATTTTTGTTTAATTCCATAAAACTCCGGTACATAGTATAACATTTGAAAAATCTTTTAATGAAATGCATGAAATTACTTGAAACCTTTTGCTATCCTTCCAAATCCCTTTCAATACCATGAAATCTCTTGAAATAGGTAAATACACATAAAATCATTTGAAATCACTTCAAATATTATAAATCCCATAAAATCCTTCAAAATCCCGTAAAACTTTAGAAATATCGTAAAATTCTTAAAAAGTCGTTGAATTCCTCTCAATCTCTTAATCCCGTTCAACTCCGCGAAATATTAGGAATTCTTGGACAATCCCATGAAATCCTGTTAATTTGTTTAATGATAAAAAAAGATATTTTGGGTTCTAATCGTGAGAAAAATTTGTAGTTTTGTACAGGATTGGAATCAGAAATATATTTTTTTTATCATAATAAATCATCGTGAAAGCATTAAATATATAATTTGTTTCAAGTTTCCTTAAAATTGGCCTCGGTTACTGGGCTTGAAACTAAATTAATTAATAAAAATGCTATAAATTTCTGGTAAATTCATGTCAATCCACTGAAATTATTTTAAATTCTTTTAAATTATAAGATCCTATCAAATTCTTTGAAATCCCTTGGAAGCCTTTAAAATCTGTAAAAATATCAAATCTCTTACAACTCTGTAAAAGCTTTGAATATCATAAAACTCTTTAAAATACGTGAAATACAATTCAAACCCTACAACAGTTTTTTTAATTCTTCGAATTTCTATACCATTTTTTTAATTCCGTAAAACGTTACGAAGTCTTAGGAAATTTAGGAAGATTCCAATAAATTCTGTTAATTTTTTTAAAGTTCCCTTGCAATTACCCTCAGCTGCTGGGCATGATACTAAATTAATAAATAAAATATATTCTTAAAAGACCTTTAAAATCTCGGAAAAATATAAAATCTCTTGAAATCCCTAAATCTCCTTTAAATATCGTAAAAATCTTGTTATACTTCGGAAACCTGCTGAAAGCCTGAGAAATCTATTGAACTGAGATTTTTCCAAATCCTTGGAAATCCTCTTAAAATGCGTTCAAATCATAGAATCAATCCTAAATCAAGTCCTAAAATCCTTTTAATTTTCCGAAACCCTTCTTTTTTTAAATATCTAAATTACATAGTACATAATTAACCATTTTTAATTTTTCAGTTATTGTGTCAAAATTTCATGACCGTTCCTCCAACTGCTGCAACAGTATTCTTTGGAAGAAAAAAGCGATCTATGGATTATCTTGATGAAGATATGATAAGAATCCTTGGCTACTTAAATAAATAGTACATTTTTTGTATAGGTTTTTTCAAAGAAAAATTATTCAGATCTTTCAGTTCGATATACCAGGTACTCTTAAGGAGAAACATGTGCAACTTCTAGATTAGAGATCGTCTAGGCAGAGTTGAGAAACGACTTCTCACTCTTTTGATTGGTTACAATTAAGTCGGAATCAAAATTTCAGGCAGCGTTTGCGCAGTAAGTATTCCATGTGTATTTTTAGGTTATGTTTTCTGTGCAGGCAAGAGGTGCGCACATTTGAAAAAGACTGCTGTTTCCGGACTAATCATGATGCGCGGTAACAAGTCTGTATGTTGGTTTTTCAAATATCCCTAGATGATCTCTATTCTAGATTATAAAATCTGCAAATAACTTGTAAATACGTTCTTATAAAATACAAAAAAAGTTGAGAATATTATTTCCTTGATGAGAATTTCATAACGTACCGCAAACTTTTCAGACATAACCTGTATATTAATTCCAATACTTATTAACAAGAGCTACTTTTTTCTTGTCAACAAGTCATAATTAAGCTCTCAGATTGAATAACGCGTCCGACGCTCGAAACCGTATCTCAATTAACGAAAAGTTTCAAATTTTCAAAATTAATTTTTCTTAATTATAGGCTTGTATAGAGAAACAAGGCAGAACTTTTTTCTATTCACATTTTCTTGGTCCGATAATTAGTTCTCATAGTAAAAATAATAAATCATTTGCATTGCTTAAAATTCGGTACATATACAACTTGTACTCTAGGGAACTCCAAAAATTTATATTTTAGCGCGTATGCACCTTTGATGTCACAAACTTAGACACTTATGCTCTTTTTTATCACTTGAGGCCATGTCATGAGTATAACAGTTGATCAAATCAGCCCTAAGATCAATATTTTTTCACCCATATTGAAAAATAAATTTTAAATAACGCAGAAATTTTTTTCGGAAAATGTTAATAAATATTGAAGGATCGTTTGTAAGCTTGCAAAGAGTTGGAGGAAGAAAAAAGTTTATTTATGCAAATAATGATTATCGACGGACATATTTAGGTTTTACAGCAGAAGCTTGACTTTTAACTTTCTCTGGCGGTAATCATGCAATCTGTTTTACCCACAGACCCCTAGAAGTTCGAAGTTGTCTACTCGCTGCGCTAGAGCTGCTTTGACACAGCTGATATCAGACTGATACGTATGCCAGACCAAATATGTTTATTTGCATTTCAAGTACAAACATTAGTTTTTGCATTATTTGTGCATAATATTCGTGCGCGATTTTTGTTGTTCTGTCTCACTTTGATCAATGTAAACCTCATAACTAGCCCATTGACAACATTGCGAATTGCTTGCAGGATTTGACGACAGCACGGTCGGTATTTCTCCAAAATACTACACATTCTTGCATGCCTTCTATTTACCGTGCCAAATTTTTAACACGATATCTCATTCCGTGTGGACGTAAGTTGGGAAAGAAAACTTCCACTGATATTGTCTTCCAAAAAAATTTTTTTCTCCAAAATTTCATCCGGAACAAAGCAGAGACATGGATTTTATTACCTCCTCTTTCATTTCCCAAACTTTCCGAGCGATACCTCATTTCGTTTAGACGTAAGTTGGGAAAGAAAAATTGAAGACCAGGTTTCGTCACGTGACCCTCTCGTCACATGGCCTTGAGCCCTGTTGAAATTCGAAACTTTGGCGCTAATCCCCCTTTGGAATCAAACGATTCCGAATGCAATCGATCGAGTGCGCGCGCCATCAGCTAATAAGTGGGGATAGTGTGGGACCAATGCACTTTATATGTATATTGATTGCGATACCAGTACCAGGTCTCTTTAATAACCAGGATTTCTTACTCGTGAGGCTACCAGGAGGGGGCCTCTTTTGGTTCCATTCATCCACCTGTCATTGAAGACAAAATTTTAATTGAATAAACTCAACGAATGCTCATAGATGGATTGGAAACTTCCGTTTACTAAAATATCCAAATTCATTAGAATTCGGATAATTAGACGTAAGTTTTTTGGAATTTAGTTTTTTCTTTAATTAGTATATATGACGTGCGCCGAAGAAAGGGGGCTTACTCTAATAAAATTAAAATCGAGGTTTTTTCACCTTTCTATAGTTTTTGAGTTGCTCTTTTTAATGAAACCATCGAGAGAAAAAAATTCCGAGCGTTATTATTGCTAATAATTGAGTTATTAGGTGCCGGAGAAATCAGACTTTCGTGCGAAAGCTCGAGATCCCGTGAAACACCTCCCACCACTTACCACTGCATCTCCGCGTCTCATCTATACCCCGTCCGTGAAACGCGGCAGCGGCACCACTATAAACATAAGAATGCCGTGGTTAAATGGAGAGGGAAGATTTCGTGAGGCTTCACTCTCTCCTAAAAGTCGCGTCAATCGAGTCTTTTTCGACCGCTCGCTCCGAAAAATCTCACTTTTCAGAGTAAGCCCCCTTTCTTCGACGCACGTCACATTTACATGATTGTAACTACTTTTCACTCCACCTTTATGTAGAGACCTCTTTGTGCATGTTTGCATTTAGTGTGGGGATTTTAAATAAATGAAAAAGTAGTGTACGCAACATTTATTGTAACGACTGGAGTCCATCGTACGATAAACAAAACTTGTGCAATTGCGCATGGTTGTGCTGGCTACTGCAGTTTTCTTGGTGGACCGAAGGAACCGAATGGAGCCTCTACAAAGTACCTGTAAAGACCCAATTCGGTTCCTTTTTAAAATAATTTAAAAAAAAAACAGAAAAATCAACTTTTAAATTGTTGAAATTCGAATTCTACGTGAAAATTCCCTATAGAAGGTCACGGAATAATCGCAGTAGTTTTTTTGCAACGGTAAGAAGTTCAAAAAAATAAAAGACGTATAACGCCTGTTGACTACTACAGTTCACACGCATCACCAGTAAGTAGCAGTCAACAGGCGTTATACGTCTTTCATTTTTTTAAACTTTTTACTGTTGCAAAAAAAAACTATTGCGATTATTCCGTGACCTTTTATAGAGAGTTTTCACGTAAAATTCGGATTTCAACAATTTAAAAGTTGATCTTTCTGTTTTTTTTTTTAGATTATTTTAAAAAGGAACAGAATAGGGACCCAATGGGGTCTTTACGGGTACTTTGTAGAGGCTTCATTCGGTTCCTTCGGGCCGCCAGGGTTGAATGGGCAGTTGACTTTGATTTTTAGAAAAGAACAGAACCTGAAAATAATTCGTAACAACTTTGACATTTATCGCACGATAAAAGTCTCGTTTTTCGAAGCAATTTTTTTTTTTAATATTGGTGGAGAATCCTATTTGCTTATTTATAATACTTGTGGAATTATTTATGAATATATTTAACGCATCACTAAAAGACGCAATTATCTCTCCCTTGGGTGAATCCACAATCCATGATTTTTATTTTTATTTAATAATGATTTAAAATTTCAGTCGAAAATTTTATTCTGAAAAGAAGTCTTACTTATTTTTTGTTGTTGTAAAACTAATGTTCAAGTTAAATCGTAAAATGTTCAGCGCTAGTTTTAAGGTACTATCAGTATTGGAATCATTGTAACGCAGATTGAACAAATCTCTTAATGAAACTAAATATCATTGATACAAGTGTCAAATGCAACAGAACTATTAACAAAAATTAATACAATTTTTGATTATGTAAGATACCTTATTAAAATGATCCAAGTACAGTAGTGATTGAATTAAGATTATTGACAAACACAAAGTCGGTCGGCAGTTCAAGGAAAGTGATAATGTTACAAAGGCTTTAGAAGAAAAATCTGTCTAAGTTCGATTTTTAACAGAATTTAAAATAAATATTTGAATTGTTATCTTTTTCTATTATGATAGCATTCACTTTAGTTTGGGTAATTCGCCAATCTTTCAATTACAAAATTTTCAATTTTAGATTTTTATTTTTAAGCTTCCATTTTTAATCTAAAGAATTTTAAAATGCAGACTGGTAGACATGAAGAATTAAAAATTAAATGCGTTTGAAATTTTCGATAAAAAAATGTATCATTCAACGTTTATGACTTATTAAAATGCTTTGAAGTTCTGGCCAAATTTCAAAAACAATTTTAAATTTGAAACAACTTCTCTATTTCTCAAGATTTGGAAATTAAATTTTAAAGCTTTCCAAGCATGTTTGAACTATTTCAAATACAAATAATTTAACTTCCAATTTATGAAGTGTTCAGTTGCACAATTTAAGTTTTTCAATTTTCAATGTTTCTAGCTTAAAATTGCTTCAAATAATAAAATCTTAAACAATTAAGAGCAATTGACTGATTTTTTAATTGAGAGCATGGAAAATGTTAAAGTCTGTTTATATTTTTGGAATTGAATCTGAATTTATACCAATTTTATACGTGTAAATTATTGAGCATTGAAATACAAAATTTTTCAAATAAAAAACTTTTAAACGTTAATTTAAAACCTTGAAAACTTAAGGGATCTACTTTTAGTGCTTTAGTTTGTAGTTTATTTTTTTTAGTACTAAAAATGAAAAAATGTTCAAACTGCTCCCGCATTTTCACGGCGAGAAAGAAGCCCGTGGTTCGAGAGTCGGTTGCCTAACCATGTGTATACTCCAGTAGCGTAGCGTCAAAGGGGCAGTGCGCGGGTGCTCACTTAAAATCAAAGCCAGTACAGACTACATCCGAAAATAACATCATAAAAATTATTCACGCTAAAGGGGCCGTTAAAAAATACCTAAGATACCATGGATAACCCTAGGATATCCAGGATATCCCTGGGAGGTTAACGGGATATTCAAATGTCCCAAGTAGGATATAAATTAATTTTCTATATCCTACTTGGGACATTTGAATATCCCGCAAACGTCTCAGGGATATCCTGGGGTTATCCCTGGGATATCCAAATTTCTGCCTTGCGGGTTATCCGTGGGATATCCTTGGGACAACCTGGGAGATAAATGGGATCATATCCCAGTGGGCACAAAGTGTGGCGACGTCTTCACGACATAGTTACGACATCTTTACGACAACTTTACGACATCCTATGTCCATGCCGTTAAGGTATCTTTACGATATCGTAAATATGTCGTATGATCTGACGATGTCTTTACGATATCGCAAAGAAACCGAAACGACATGGACATAGGATTTCGCAAAGATGTCGTAACGATGTCGTAAAGACGTCGCCAAATTTTGTGCCCGATGGGATGTCCCGGTATATCCTATTGCTGTGAGGGTTTAGTGGAACGTTTCGCCCTGTTCTTCACTGTAGTCCCCAAGGTTTTCAGAGAAGTGCTTAACATGAGAATCCATGAAATCTAGCTTTAAATAAATTTAAAATGTCAACTTTTTGAAACTATCGACCATTCTCAAGACCTGTTCTTTCCATTTTGGGCCTTTAACATTTCCGAGAAATTGTTCGACGTTTTTGTAATCAAGCCATGCTTTTTTCTCAGTCAAAGTCATTTTAGTGACAAAAACGTCGTCTTTCAAGACTTTTCGAATTACAAGTCCATCAAATATTCCTTCTTTTAACTTAGCATCGGACAATAGCGGAAACTGAGACACTATATACTGAAAAAATTGCCCTTCTTTATTCAGTGTCTTTACAAATTGTTTCATTAGACCTAACTTCATGTGTAGAGGTGGAAGAAGGACTTTCGATGGCTCTACTTATGGCTCATTAAGGACGTTTCTGCATCCTCCTTCCGGTGACATTCTTGTCGGCCAAATTTTTTTCTTATAATGATTGCCACGATCTTGGCTATCCCAAGGGAGAGATGATTGCGTATTTTAGAGATGAGTTGAATATATTCTAAAATAATTCCACAAGTATTTAAAATAAACAAATAGGATTATCCTCTAATATTGAACAAAAAAAAAAACTTCCTTGCCACAACGAAGCGTTTATCCGTAGATAAATTTCAAACTCGTTACGAATTCTTTTCTGGTTCTGTTCTTTTCTAAAAATCAAAGTCAAATGCCCATTTAAATTGCAGTAGCTAGCGCTACCATGCACAATTGCACAACGAGTTTTTTCATCGTACGATGAAGTGCAGCCGTTGCAATAAATGTTGCGCACACTATGTTTTCATTTATTTAAAATCCTCAAACTAAATGCAAACATGCACAATGAAGTCTCTACATAAACGTGGAGTGCAAAGTCGTTATAATCATGCATATACTAATTAAAGAAAAAACTCAATTCCGAAAAACTTGCGGCTAACTATCCGAATTCTAATGAATTTAGATAGTTTAGTAAATGGAAGTTGGTAATTCATCTATAAGAATCCGTTGAGCTTATTAAATTAAAATTTTGTCTTCAACGCCAAATCGATAATAGGAGCCAAGAGAGGCTCCCTCCATGTTGACACACCAGTAAGAATTCCTGATAATCAAAGAGGCCTGGTACTGGTATCGCAATCAATTTATAAAGTGCATTGGTCCTACAGTATCCCCACTTATTAGCTGATGGCGCACACAATCGATCGTATGATCGCATGATTTCGTCATTAATCCCTCAATTCCACCTTGACTGAACGGACCGTCTCAACTTGTAATATTTCCAAAACAAAAAATAAATTCCGTAAAATAGACTGTTTTGGCTTATTTTGGGACTGTTTTCCTTCGACATTTTCGTAACGCCTGGTTACCTGGATACGCAACGCATAACCCAGACACTGAGTAACTGAAAGTGAACTGAAGCGAATGTCTTGCGATATTTTTCAAACTGAGTGAAAATTACTGAAGCAGACGGCACGATTAACCCCCGAGGGTACTGCCACCCTTTTTCATACACTCCTGCATTGTTGTGGGACTGCTCCACTGAGCTTTCAGTGCTTCTCTCTTGCCCCCTTGGACCACCCAGTGGGCACCAAATTTAGCGACGTCTTTACGACATCTTTACGGCAACTTCACGACATCCTATGTCCATGCCGTTTAGTTGTCTTTGCGATATCGTAAAGACATGGCCAGATCATACGACTTATTTTTATACGATATCGTAACTTATTTTTTTTTATTTATTTTTATACGATATCGTAAAGACACCTTAACGACATAGACACCTTAACGACATAGACATAGGATGTCGTAAAGTTGCCGTAAAGATGTCGCCAAACTTTGTGCCCACTGGGCACCTTGTCATTTATAAAGTGAACTTTTTTAGCTTGACTGTAGTGTAAATTCCAGGAATAAATTTTATTTGAAAATTGGATAAAAACGCTCTAGCACGTTTACCTTACCAAAGATAAAATTTATCTGACGCAAATATTTATTTCACATATATGATATGTCAAACGGCTGCGTCTAGGTTCACTGAAAAAAAATCCTCTATAATTTTGAAAATCCTCGCGGCAATCATTTTAAAAATCTCCTCGCTTTATTTAATTGATTTTAACCAAAAAATTTGTAACTATACTTACAGAATACATCGGCTGCATTTTGGTTAGTTTATACTTTATAGTGAACAAACCTTTAGTCATTGTCGACCCTAATGAACCCAGTGGGCACAAAGTTTGGCGACGTGTTTACGACATCGTTACGACGCCCTTACGACAACTTTACGACATCCTATGTCCATGTTGTTTAGGTTTCTTTACGATATCGTAAATAAGTCGCATAATCTGACGATGTCTTTACGATATCGCAAAGACACCAAAACTACGTGGACATAGGATGTCGTAATTCGTCGTAAAGATGTCGTAACGATGTCGTAAAGATGTCGTAACGATGTCGTAAAGACGTCGCCAAATTTGGTGCCCACTGGGAAGACTTCAAAAATTGTAAACAAACACTTTAAAGTATAAACGAACCAAAATGCAGCCTATGTAATCTGCAAGTGTATGTGAACAAATTTTGGTAGAAATCATTCAAATAAAGTGAGATCATTAAAAAATGAATACCGTGAGGATTTTCAAATTTACGGAGGAAATTTTTTCGGTGAACGCAGACGTTTGACAGATAAATTTTATCTTTTGTCGGATAAATTTTATCTTTGTTCATATAAATTTTATTTTTTGTCAGATTAATGTGCTGCAGCGTTTTCATCCAATTTAAGGATAAAAAATATTGCTGGGGTTTACTGTGAAAATATAAATTTTCAACAACAAAAAAGTAAACTTTCAACCTTGGAATATTTTTAAATTCACTAAAACACTTCAAATTACAAGCTCTTGCAGATACCTTTAAACATTTATAAATACCATAAAATCTTTTAAATTCTTTCAAATTATAGGCATCTGTTTAAAAATTTTCGTAATTTTTAAAAATACCCTGAACTATTAAGAGAATTAAAGACACTTCAGAAATAGGTATCGATCTAAACTAAATAATGATTAATCCATGAGTCAATTTATTAAAAGAAAAATGACATTATTAAAATTTAAAGTATGGGCTTCAAATGAGATAGCATAGGAAGAAAATTTTGAAAAAAGGTACTTTAGCGACCTTCATACAATATAGGATGCTATAGGGAATAAAGGGGCCAGTCTGTGTGGGCCTGTTATTTTAAAAAACTTCTCTGAAGGAAAAATAAAACATAAAATTCGATTTTTTAATTACACAACTTACTTACAAAAAGAGGTCGAAAGATGTGCGTCGCCAATTCGACCGGCACTTCATAAAAAAGTACTTGAAAATCCATTAGGTGCTTATTTTTTCTTTTGATCCAATGAGCGCTAGTTTCCAAGATATCGATGTTTGACAAAAGCCAAGGTCAAATCGGCGACGCACATCTCGCGACCTGTCCTTGTTAGTGTACTCAATAATACTTAAAGTACTTAACAAGAAAAGACATTTTCATAATACATGTATCAAAAAGTTGACTTTCGATGCCCCCGTAGCGGGTCGCAAGTTGTGTTTTCAAACCAAGACTAGAAAGTTGAAATGGGCGACTGCGAAAGTCACTTTACCCCGTAACCGGTATCGAAATTATATACATTCTATTTTAACTGCAGTCGTCCACAGCCATTCTACTTCTTATCGAGCCTCGTTTCGTGAATACAGTCTAACTTCAGTCTCCACTTTCGATCGTGAACTATCGATGTTTTCAGCGATAACTGTAGCGGAACTTTGACTAGAGCAGCTTGCTACCTCCCCATTGCGCTTTCGTTAAAGCAGAGCTAACAGAAAAATCAATAAATGCTTATAACCTCATCGATATCACGTTTTAATTGGTAAACAGTGGACAATCAACGAAAATGTCGGTACTTTGTTCTGTGAAGCTTATCGGCAAAGTTGAAAACAATTTTTTTACTTCTTATTGTAAGTACGGGGGTATTAATCATTATTTTATTTAAATCAGGATTGATATTTTCTTATAACAAGGGGCCGCCCCCCGAGCCACCCCACTCCCGGCGGGGGCCTCGCCCCCGGCACCCCTACCAGGGTTTGACCTGACTTCTCACCCCTACCAGGGTTTCACGTTCATCTTCACCCACTTAATACACAATATACTACGAGGGTAGTTCAATAAGTCCTTAGAATGAAGTATAAAAACAATTTTTTTTGGGTAAATTTTTTTCTATTTTTCAACATAATCTCCTTGGAGCTCTATACACTTGGTCAATCGCTTTTCAAGTTTTTTTAATTCTTCAGAAAAGTGCGTTTTCGGAAGTTCCTCAAAATAAGCACTTACAGAGGCAATGACGTCTTCGTTGTCTGGAGATCTCTGTCCACCGAGACATTTTTTCAAGTTTGAAAATAAGAAAAAGTCACTGGGGGCTAAATCTGGCGAATACGGTGGGTGTTCGACCAATTCGAATTTTAGTTCTTCAATTTTAGCCATTGAAACGAAGCATGT
>NC_046657.1:129795738-129801911 GCF_010883055.1 Belonocnema kinseyi | reverse complement strand
TCACGCCTGTCTCGTTTTTGCCAATAGAAAGATAAGAGAGTTTGAGAACAATAATAAAAATTGCGAAATATAATTTTAAATTTAGCGATTAGGCCTTTATGGCGAGGCGGTGTTCTTCTTTACCATGCAAAAAGGGTTGAGTTCAACATGATCCCATAACTAGATGAGCGCGGGATACGCGATCATCACACAATATAGCGTTGATAGCGCTGGATGGTATTGATCAATACTGAGCTCATGGTAGTCGTTTCAGCAACGTTTCCTATTTTGATATATGTACTCAGATCTATAACGGATTTTGATTATGAATAAAATATTCTTACATATGTGATAAAAAAAGATATAAAAAGGATTGAAGATTTACGTTCTGTACCTGGTAGCTTAAATAGATACAAGTGCCTTGTTTTGTGTATGTAATCTATAAACATGTGCAGACGATATAAGGGATAAAACTCCTCAGTTGAAGAATTTATTCAATGCCCAATATTAACAAAAATATTTATTTCCTGAAATTTCAACAATTAGCTGATTTAAATTAACCTAGAAATTTAATTTCACACGCACACGTTGACGGAAAGTCAACACTCTTTATGTCCTAAATTAACCTATAATGTATATTTTACGTAGATGAAGCAGTTGACTTTTAACCAAGCGCGTTACTTAAAGTCAAGTTATAATCGCCAGTTGACTTTCAACTGGCGAATGATTCTTTTGGTTACATCTAAAAGTCAACCGCCTTTTTTTTACTGAAATTCAGATTCTTGTATTACTGTGTTGTCATGACAGTCTTGTAGGGATTTTAAAAAGCAATGTTTTTCTTCCCTCGACTTTTTTTCATATCGTGCGTTGTTTGGTTTAAAATTTGGAATTTCGGTAAATTAAAAAAAAATGAAAATGCCATAACTATGAGAATTTCTTTTTTTTTGTTGAAAAAAGTCATTAGGATAAATTGTTTGTCCATTTTATTACTATAAATATCCATGCATAGCATTTTCAAATAAAAAAAGTGGTCTCAAAAATTTTCAAAATGCGCTCATTTTTTGAATTTTTATTTGAAAAGGCTGGTTAACGTTCGGTTCATTATTATTTTAACATAAAACATGAAGTCTATATTTGTCCTAAGAATATAAATGGGAAGAAAAGATAATTGATGTTAAGACTAACCACTTCTTATGTATCTATGTTATATATACACTCATTATATTAATTATATAATCAAAGCCCATCTTTTATGATAAATTTTTTTTTGACATTTAATATAATGTGTACATTATATAAAAGTTATTTACATCTAAATTTGGCTCGAATATAGTCTTACTCTAAATTTTATTTTTAAGACAAATATATACTGCAAATTCATATTAAATTAATTAAACAAACAATAATGTCTTCATACATTACATGTTGAGAGGAATTAACTCAGAACATTTCTACAAAATGTTATTTTATTTTTTCATAATTAATATTCGTATGTCATTTCTTAGTAAAAAATTGAATTTTCAACCAAAAAGTATGAATTTTGAGCAGAAAAATTAAATTGGGGCAAAATAGCTAAACCTTCAACTAAAGAAATGAATTTTTATCGAAGAAAGATGAAGTTTCTATTAAAACGGATGAATTTTTAAATCAAAAATACAAATTTAACAAAAAATTGGATTTTTATCTAAAAAAAATTTATATTTACATTTTAACATAAAAGTATAAGTTTTTAACTAGAAGTAAATCTTTTTCGATAATTATACTTGGATTTTAAACCCAAACATACGATGTTTCAACGAAACAGTTGAAATTTTAATAAAGCAGGGCAATTAAAAAAAAGAATGGTTGAATTTGTATACAAGCAGTTGCATTTTTATCCAAGAAAGGTGTTATGTCTACTGAAATAAATGAATTTTTAAATCACAGATAAATCATAAAAAAATGGTTGGATTTTTATCGAAAAAAGATTTCACTTTTCGGGATAAAAATATGAGCTTTAAATAAGGAAAAAAGAATTCTATGAGAATTGTTGCATTTTCTACCAAGAAATATGAATTTTCAACAAAACTGTTGGATTTTTAACAAAGAACAAAAAAGACTTTAATTAAAAATTCTTGAATTCTAAACCAAACCGTCGGATTTTTATCGAAGAAAGATGCAATTTCTAATAAAATAGATGAATTTTTAAAATAGAAAGCCAAATTTTCGAAAAATAGTAAAATTTTTAACCAAAAAATCCATGGAAAACTTCATGGTATTTGCGCTGCCCCTAAATATTAACTGATTTTGCTCATATTTAAAATTTTTTTTTGGGCATTCGAACAAAAATGGGAGGTGAGAGCAGAGAAATTCGAAAAAATACACCAAGTATAAATAAAAACCACCCTATAGTAATTACCTTTTTGTTGTTGTTTTAAGTGCTCTTGAAACTGTCAAATACTTATGAGAATTATTTGCGTTGAAAAACTCTTCATACTTTGTCCCTTTTGTACACATAATGAAAACTGGTTTTTATTACAAGCACTACTTTCTTCCGAGTATAAAAAATCGTACATTTATACGATTACGTAATAAAATTCAACGGCGATTTGCTGTTTTGCCATATAAGACGTTCACCTATTTTCCCAGTTGATGGAATAAAAATAGCGGACCATAGTACTCTCCTTCATAGAGCCTTAACGTAACAAATAATAACAAAATCTTTCGAACACGCCGATTACAACCAATACTTAACCTCCATGCTTCGTCTGCTTGCCGACAGAAACCGCTTCTGAAGTTAAATAAAAATTTAGTAAATTTACTATAAAGTCACTTTAGTTAAAATTCACTTTAGTATCTTAAATGTGCCGGAATTTTTCGAACAATTCTAACATTGTAGAGATCTTTTAGGAAGAGTTAGGATACGTGGAAACCGTTTCTGATTGGTAGGGCCAATCGGAATACAGAAATATTTTTTAGAGCGCGTCGTTCAGTTTAAATTTATCTTCCTTCTGTTGAAACAAATATTTTATAATAACCTTGGCACAAATGTTTTTATGTAACACGAATATGGTTTCCCCATTTTTTCGGCTGGGGTTGGAGCAGCAAAGTAGTAGTTGCGCGTAAAATACGAATTATGTCCGTGCGCATGAATGTTCTTTACCTATTTACGACCTATTTGCGCTGTTCTGCGCGGTACTTATCCCTTTAAACTAACCTTAAAGTAGAGACGAAATATCATGAGAAAATCTGAAAACCATCCTTTTATTACATAAAGTATCGCGTGTACCGAGGCAGCGTAGTGTTTTACGGCCGAGCGTGTTTGCTACAATTTGTCTGCGTTTCGCCTTCGACTCGTTTTTGCAAACTTACGCTCGACCATAAAAACGCTATTTCACTGCCTTGGTGCACAATATACTATAAAGTTTTGAAAAGATATCTTATTATCATTCTGCAAAACTTCTTTTCAAATACTAAGATACTGCGATTGAGAAATTTTGCTAGAATCGAAATCTAAAATTCAATTTGTACATTTCATTCAAGACGTATTAGAAATAACCCAGTGGGCACAAAGTTTAGCGACGTCTTTACGACATCGTTACGACATCCTTACGACAACTTTACGACACCCTATGTCCATGTCGTTAAGGTGTCTTTACGATATCGTAAATAAGTCGCATAATCTGACGATGTCTTTACGATATCGCAAAGACACTGAAACGACATGGACATAGGATGTCGTAAAGTTGTCGTAAAGATGTCGTAAAGACATCGCCAAATTTGGTGCCCACTGGGAATGATCTGTTAGCTCTATAATACATCTATTAACAAACAAGTATCGCCATAGAGCGAAAAAGTATGCTACTCTATAAATAAATGTTTATAGATGTAGATGTAGATATAGATCTATAAAGGTTTTTCCCCACTTTTTCCAAGAGAGTCTCTACTTTCTACAAAAAATGTAAATTTTTTCTTTAGAACATGTAATTATACCATCCTTATGCAGACTTAATTAGTGCACGTCATTATCACTTATATTAGCTCAATAATGACTGTGAAGCAAAAGTTGTTTTTTTACATAATACCTTGCTTTCAGGAAGATACGATTTCTTAAAAAGATGCTCCAGGGAGAATCTGGAATTGAAGGCTACATCTATACCTTCAAACATGTAAAAGGGCTGTGCGAAAAGAACAATGAATTTTCATTACCTTCACCCATTTTTTCGGTTCTACAGAAGCAATTTTCGATAAAATTCCAATTCATAATTAGCAAAGAGGAAACAAATTTAAAGGATGAAGAACCACTCTTGGAAAACGATTGTTCTTGTCAAAAAAAAGACAATCGTCCATACATAGCTTTGTACCTGAAACTTATTGACTTTGAGTATTTTTTTGTTCCGCTTAAAGTGAGATTTTTCTTCATGCATCCTATTCAAGGCCAAATATTCAGCAAATTAAAAATAATTTTTAACTATGCCGAGGAAAATAATGATAGGTTTTCCGGAGTTCATGAGCATTGAAAAATTTAATAAATTGAAACTGAGGGATCTGACCATACGTTGTGAATTTGAAATTTTCAAGCGGGACTTTAAAGTCTACAAGCGTTTGCTAACTAATGAACTTTTAAGTGATTTAGAATTGCGCGTTGGCAAAGAAACATATCCAGCGCATAAGTTGATCTTAGCTATGAGCAGTCCATTATTTCGTGAAATCTTTAGTATGCAAGATTCCATAACGTCTTTAGATGTCACTGATGTTGAACCTAACATATTTTACGAATTGCTCAGATACATGTACAGAGGGTCAGTAAATGATATGGAATCCTTTGCATTCGACCTTTTTCTAGCTGATGACAAGTATAAAATATGGGAACTTTTAAATAAATGCGAAAAAACCATAGTGGTGAACTTAAAGGTGACAAACGTCATTCATGCACTTCTATTTTGTCATGATCGCCATCTAATTTCATCTAAGGCGTGCCTATTTAATGAATGTCAAAATTTCATTAGGAATAACTTCAAAGAAGTTATTAATGAAGAAGCTTGCAAACTATTAGTGAAAGAAGAACCAACGTTTCTCTCATTGATATTACGCGATATTCGTAAATGTCAAGACATATCAAAGTCTAAAAAAGTGTCAATTTTAAGTCCTTTAATATCCGAAACTTCATTATCTTTCCTGGGAGAATGCGAGTTTTTCCTAAATAACAAAAACCTTAGTGATGTAGAAATTCACGTTGGAGGTATAAAATATGCTGCTTACAAGTTGCTTCTATCACTGAGAAGTTCTGTGTTTTTTCGAATGTTTATTCATCAAATGAAAGAGACACTAACCGGTGTTGTGGATATCGAAGATATAGAGCCGGAAGTTTTTTATGAAGTCCTGCGTTTTATATATACGAACAAAGTGGAAAGGATAGACATGGCAAAAGAAATTTTGATTGTGGCAAATAAATACGAAATTGAAGATCTGAAATTGTTCTGTGAAACGATTCTTATAAATAAATTAATGAAGGAAAATCTTCTTGATTACCTCATCTTCTCTGATGACCACGAGCCGAAACAATTAAAGGATAAATGCTTCGAGTTTCTGATAGACAAACTATATTTGATTGAAGATTGGAATGAGTGCTTTGCAGATTGGAGCCAGTATGTAGCTTATTTCCATCCGCACTTGCTTCTGGAAATATTGAATAAACTAGCTTCGGATTACGAACTTTTTTTTTAATGCTAGAGTTTGATATAAATTTTTGTAGTTCTATGGTCAAAAATCATGTTCTCATTCTTAATAAAATTGTATTGTTATAAAAATCCTATTGTGTTTTATATAAACTATTTTATGCAATGTCATCATAGGATACAATAGTATGTTACGCCACAAGGGGCGAAAGGCGATAATTGCACGAGTGTGAAGTTGGCTGCCCGAGCGAAGCGAGGGTTGATTTCACACGAATGAAATTCTTGCCTCGCCTCGAGTTGCGCATACAATTTTTCATAAAAAATAAATCGAACATTTGACTTGAGATGCCTGAAACTTCTTTGCGTCTCATCAAAGGTGTTATTGTTTGTAAATGCGTAGGCAATGACAGAGTTTAGAATGACACACTGGGAAGTAATTAAATACGAGGGTAGTTCAATAAGTCCTTAGAATGACCAACAGATGGCGCGCGAATCGCTCCAAATCATCTGTTTTCAGTCAGCACCACTCCCGACTAG
>NC_046657.1:129789131-129795638 GCF_010883055.1 Belonocnema kinseyi | reverse complement strand
CGAAACAATTAAAGGATGAAAGCTTGGAGTTTTTGATAGACAAGCTATATTTGATTGAAGATTGGGATAAGTACTTTGCAGATTGGAGCCAGAATTTGGCTACTTTGCGTCCGTGCTTGCTACTGGAAATATTGAATAAACTAGCTTCGGATTACGAAATTGTTTATAAATGTTGAGATTAGAGATTAATCTTTTTGCTTTAATTTTTGTTTTGTTTTATTAGTTCCATAAAACTACCACGAATTCATATTGCTGTAAATATAGTCCTCTTTTTTGTGTAACACAAATACTATTGTTCAGAGTTGTAAGAAGCGTAACTATGTAGTTGAAATATGAAGTTCAGAAACTTGTTTTGTAAATCCTAAATTTTTCACGAATATTGTGTGTTCGAAAAATTCATGTAAAAATCTAAATACAGTTACCTCGGACTACCAATGCATGTGTATGTTTAATCTTTATTTTACTCGCTGAAAAATATGTACTCATTCTTAATAAAATGTCATCTCAATATTCAGATATGTATTCAGAAATCTATTCTTAAAATTGAAAAGGTTATTGCATTAAAATTAGTATACTTTTGAATGTTTTATTTTAAATAGTGACCAGGTTTAAAGCTGTTCGAATTAAACGCATTCAATTTAGAAAAATTCCCATTCGTAATCAATACTGTGTGCTAGGCACATTATTATTTGAAATTTTGAAACTAATAAGTTTTTGAAAATTTTAATTCTAGTGGCCAGGCTGATTTACAGTTAAACTCTTCAATAGCCCTCCCTTCTGTAGCCCTTCTGAGAATTGACGCAACGCCGCAGGTAGGTGTAACATCAGCTGGGCGGGGTGCGCGGGGCCTGCAGTTGTCACTCAGGCGAGCTCTCAGGCATGTACGAAGAAAAACGAAGCGGGCTATAATGAGTTAGTTCCCACCCACTGCCAGCCCCAAAATTGGCACTATAGAAGAGTTTCACTGTTTTTTTATTTAAATTTTGATTAAAGTTGTAAATATACGTAACACTACGGTCCAAAAAAGACTATTTTTTCTAAAATGGGTTCCTGAAATTTTTTTTCTTTTGATATCAAAATTACCACGGATTTTTTTCGGATGCAAAAAAGTATTTAAGTAATGTATTTCACTCAAATAAATGCATTCCAGGTATGGTAATAGTTATATAATATGTTCATAGCTGCAAGTAAAATAAAATAAGGCTTTTATTCAGAAATGGGCTTGCTTTTTTGGACCATCCAAGGGTTGATCTACTGTCGGTAAGGTACAATCTCTGATGATATACCAGAAAATTAAAAAAATTTTAAATACTTATATTTTTTTAGAATGTTAATCTTCTTGACTGAAAATTCATCTTACCGGGTAAAAATGCAACTGTATAGCAGCAAACTCTTCTTCATGGTTTGAAAATGAACTATTTGGTTGAAAATCCTAAAGTAAGTCAGAAATTAATGCAGTTTGTTGAAAATTTATGTGCTTTTAATGAAAATTCGTCTCAGTAGTAAATTAATTTTTTTGGTGGAATATTCGACCTTTTTGTTGAAAAGTTAATCACTTGGTTAAAAATTTATCTTTTTTTATTCAAAATTCAGATATGCGGTTAAAAGCTGAACTACTTTGTTAAAAGTGCATTTTTCTTTGAGATTCGCCTATGGTAAAAAATGAAGCGTTTTGATGAAAACTCGTTCTTTGGAAGCATTTTAATTTGCTTATCTGAATATTTAACTTTTTCACTCATGGTTGAAAATTTATTGTTTATAATTAGCCAATTCATTTATTTTGGTGAATTTTGACTTTTTAGGTAGAAAATTAATCTTTGTTAAAAGTTCGATTATTCGGCTGAAAAGTCATCTGTTTTTTTTTATGATAAAATTTTGTTGAAAATTTATCTATTTTGTTGAAAATATCATTTTCGTTCGAAAAATAAACAGTTTTATTAAACATTCGTCTTTTGGGGTAGAAAATAGATTTGTTGCATATTTTCAAATATTTTTTCTTCGATTTAAATTAAAAGACCACTCAAACATTAATTTAATCACTAAAGGAAAGTTTTTTCAAATAATTTAGAACATTTTATTGATACTCTTCGGATGTTTGTGTGAAAATGTGATTGCTTCAGCGGATCGCCGGAAGCGATTCAGTTTGAGTAGGGCGGTTGCTGGTTTTGAAACGTGTTTTATAAGAATAAAAAAAAAGGCCTGAAGATGTTTTCAAAAACCCTGAATATAATATTCAAACACAATTTTGGACATACTAAAAATTTTATCAGGTAATCATTTTTGGTAGAAAAATCATCTGTTTTAATTGAAAATTCAACTTTTCGAGTTAAAAATGTAGTTTTTGGTAAAAAATTCTAAAAAAACTCGTATTTTTGGCTTGAAATTTTAATTGTTTAAAAGTTCGACTATTTGATTGAAAATTCATCTGTTTCATTAAAAACATCATTTTGTTGGAAATTCATCTGTTCGGCTTTAAAAATCAACCTTTTTCTAGGAAACTTAACTTTTTAGCTTAAAAACTTAAATTTGGTGTTAGAAATTATTGTTTTTTGTTTGAAGATTCAAATAGTTTGTTGAAAATGCAATATATCTTTAATGACGCTTAAGAATTTAAAGAAGCTATTCGTGTTGAATTCAATATGAAATCTACATTAATTTAATTAACAAGAATTTATCCACACTCATGGGGAAAAATAATGTTTTCCAAGACATAATAAAAAATTAAGTTTCGTGCTTTGCAATTGGTATTATTGATGGGCCCTCTGCATGCAGACATCTTGTCAGAAGATGTAACAACCTGAAATTGTAATTCCATATCTGGAAGTTTCGGTGTTGGCAGCAGTTGAGAAAACTATTACTTAACCTAAAAAACCATTGTTGAACAACAAAATATCCAAAAATCCTGGAATGTAAAACGAAGATAAATATTAACAATTTAACTGCAGGAATATTATTCTGTTAGGTGAGATAAGTTTATATTCTAATTTGAGTAATAAATTTAAAAACTGACGGAATGAGATGCAAATTGTATCATTTCTATCTATATTATTCTTTATATTAGTTTTTGGCCTAAAATTTCCAGTCAAGCATTGCCGCAGAAAATATGAAAGTAATTTTCTTGAATTTTTCGTGAGCTTTAAATTCTTGTGATAGAACATGTTTTAGTATATTAGGATATAATATTTAAAAAATATACCTTTTTATCCTAGACGTCACTAGTGCTCACAAGTCAGAATTTTGCGTCATGTATGGCAAATTTTGACAATAAAAACAATATCAAAAAATAATTGTGTAAATCACAGAGATTTTAAATACGGGAAAAATCGGAAGTATATTTAGAAAAAAACTGGCTTAAATAATGGCTAAAATACATGAAACGTTGTTTAAAAGGAAAAAATTTTATTTAGTGGAAATGTTAGTTGAGGTTATGTTTTTCAGGTAATAATCTGTCCGCTGTATATGAAACCATAATTTTTTAGTATATTCATTTAACCGCA
Organism: Belonocnema kinseyi; assembly: GCF_010883055.1. Classification (NCBI taxonomy): domain Eukaryota; kingdom Metazoa; phylum Arthropoda; class Insecta; order Hymenoptera; family Cynipidae; genus Belonocnema; species Belonocnema kinseyi. The sequence continues at coordinate 129,792,141 of NC_046657.1, read as the reverse complement.
AAATTATTAAAAAATAATTTAGAATTGCTTAAATTTGAAAAAGAGAAACAAAAAATTTGTAATTGTCTTATAATATATTTATATGGATATTAAATATAAAGTAAAAAAAGTTCTGAACTGCAAATCCTGCAAATAATAAAACTCGTGTGAATATGGGCTTCAATTTTTGAAGGCGAATATTCAGTTGCATCATGGAGCCAAAGTATATTCGTGAAACGAATTTATAAATAAATTTCCCTTCTGTCATATAAAATGGTTATGAATACGTAAATAGAACATAGTTTTGTGTGTTCAAGTAAGAGTATTAAATACATTTTATTTTTATCAAAACATGGAGGAAGTTCGAAAACCTGATTACAATATTTAATTTAATATGTTAATAAATATCAGCAAAGATATTCACGAAAGAAAGAAAATAATAATACCTGCTCAACATAACGGATCTTTACGTGTCGACACGCACAAAATCCGAAAATCATACAATTTTGTCGGCAAGTTCGTTAATCAGACATTTGCAACCAAAATTAAAAAATTTAGGGCATTTTCAAAATTTCCACATTTTTTCTTTTCAAATTATAGAATTTTTTGTCAAAGTTTCTTATATATGGGTAAAAGACTTGCAGATTATCCAAATAAAATTTCCAATTTTGATGAAAATTAGAAAAGTTATATACTTTGGGCTGGGTCCCCGTAATTTTCGCACTTTTTTCACCGGTTTATTTCTAAAGATATTTCAGATTTTTCCGACGTTTAAAACCTCTTTTATTTAAACATTTATATTTCGCTATTGTTTTAATTCATAACATTTGCCATAAATTACTATATAAAATTGCTTGAAAAATCCGGAAATGGCGTGAAATTCTGACACGTGCGCACTGGCGACGTCAAGGATAAAAAGGTATATTTTTCCTAATGTTTTTCATCAAGCCTTCAGAACTTTTATGACTAAATAACTTTAATTTTTTATAAAAATTAAAACACAATTCGCGGAGGCCGAGAAATTCTTGTATTCTAAAAATAAATCCAGAATAAAATTAAAGATCCTTTACCAACAATCCTTTCAACTATTTTGTTAATACATGCTATGAATGTTTAGGGTTTCACAGCCCCCGAGCAGAAACTTTCATAGTTTCAGTCGGGTTTCCGTCCGTTTGTCCATCCGTCATACTCTTTTCCGGGAGGGGAAAGTGGATGAAATCCCTATTTCACATTACGCCGTACCCCCCGTACCCTAGCCAACTTTTCCCCGTTTCCTAGCTTACTTTACCTTTACCTACAATTACCCTGCGCGCCCAGTGGGCACAAAGTTTGGTGACGACTTCACGACAACGTTACGACATCCTATGTCCATGTCGTTAAGGTGGCTTTACGATATCGTAAATAAGTCGCATAATCTGACTATGTCTTTACGATATCGCAAAAAAACCGAAACGACGTGGACATAGGATGTCGTAAAGTTGTCGTGAAGATGTCGTAAAGACGTTACCAAATTTGGTGCCCACTGGGCGATTTGTCAACAAGTGTGCTGATTTTTGAACCATGGCACTGATATACTGATTTTTATGAAATGTGCTGATTTATACCCGAAATGATTTTACGGCGTACCCTATCCAACTTTATCCGTACCTTAGCCAACTTTATTCTTTGCCAATGATATTCTGTACTCCAGACAACTTTACCCCATACCGTACCTGACTACACTGTCGCGCAAGTCTTGCTTCGCCCGCAAGTTTCAGCGGACCTAGGACGCGCGTCTGTTGAATCTCGGGCTTCGCGCTTGGACATAATCAAACCTTGCGCTTCGCGTTCGGATATTTATTCTTTACATTTGGAATGCTTGAATAAAACTTTATCAAAAAGATCTCTTTTTAGATGGCAGTATTTAAATGCTCTGTAGGCTTTTAGGTATACATTCTTATCATGACACTCGCGCTGTGCGCTCGATTATCTACAGGCATATGTAAACAGATTTTGTTAAATCCTTTTTCCCGTAACTTTCGTCTTTTTTCCACAAATTTTTTACTTTATTTTTTATTTTAAATGCTATTTTTTCACGAATAAAACAAAAAGCACGCATTCTATCACGAAGAAAATGCACAAATTTCACAGTAATACAAGATGATGAATTTTTAATGTAGATGAATTTCATTTTTGCATTAAATTAAGTAAGTCACTTTCAACCAGAAATGGAACTTAAGTGCAGTATCTTCTATCTGATATACGAGTAATATGATAATTAACTGACAGATATGTTGAGTTTAGGACGATTTTCATTCGCGCGCTCTGAAATTCAATTCGTGCTGGCAGAAAGGCCTGCGCGAAATGCGATGCGCAAACACTTTGACGGATTTCGGCTATTATCGAAGAGGCACTAAGAGAGGAGCTGGGAGTAGCCAATTGTCACAACCCGGGTATCGCGTCCTCTATATATGTCGCGATATTACCGGCCGGACTCGAAAGGTAAACGTGGATCCGTTTAAAAAATTTAAGACCTATGAAGATAGGTGAGTAAAAAAAATAACAGGTTTAAACAGAAAAATAATCACAAGCGTCCACTTTTATCATTTATTTAGAGGAAGGGTATTTTATACAATTAATGTAATAAATGTTGAGTTAAAAATATGAAAAGCTACTCGCGGAAGAGAAAAGAGAAACAACGACTTCTCTAATCAAAAGCTAGTCTAATTCTGCCCTTCATATCAAGAATCGGTCTCCTCTTTTTTTGAGCCTCCGAGGTTCCAGAGCAAGGGTTTCTAGTGAAGATCATTTTTTAAGCCAAGCAAATTTCTGGGTCCTCCTTTTAAGGAGGATCTCCAATTTTAAGAAACCCAATCAAAATTAGAATGAAAATGAGACCTCCTTCTTAACTTTTCTCATGCATCTCAGAATCCCATTGCTCTTATCTACCCTCGAGTCATGTCTATCCGCACCTACTTGAGATTTTTGAAGCGCCTTGACTCTTGACACTTAGGGCTACTGCAACGATTTAGTTGACCATAACTGTCTGACC
>NC_046657.1:129785630-129789031 GCF_010883055.1 Belonocnema kinseyi | reverse complement strand
GGGAGCTCTTCTTAATATTTTGACACCAAAATCATGTCGATACACCTTACCGACTGCGAGTAAAGCCACCCACGCTTTAACTTGACAGACTGTATATGTGTGGTCTGGTCGGTCTCGCGAACCTTCAATTTTATTTATGCGATGATGTTCATTCCTATTGCGAATGTTATCGCGTATGTAAGGGTGTGCTCTAGGGTAGGGCTCAACCTTTTTTATGGGATTTCTTAAGTGTGTTAGACATTCTACCTCGGTTTCTATTGAAACCGCTGAATTTATCGCGGCTTGTAAATTGCTTCCGCGGCGATTTTGCATCCTTGTTTCTATTTTTTCTTTCAGACCTCGAGTAAAGCATGAAAAGGCGTTTTGTGTTACGCCTAATTTCATTCCAGCTTTAGCTTTGTCTGGAAAACCCTCATTAATTGCTTCCAGAATACACCTCAGGAATTCACTGACTCGAATTCCGTACTGCAATACAGATTCATTTTCCGATTGTACCATACTTGATATCTGAGCCTGAAGTTGACTCAGATCTCTTTGAGGACTAAATGCAGTACGAATTGTATCAAGCAGTGAATCCAATGAATCTGGCTCAAAGCTATTTTGTAAATAAAGATCGGCATTTCCGACAACTTTATTTCTTATGATGGTTAGAAGAAAAGGTTTATCACCCGGGTGAATGGACTTTTCGGCGGACTTACAGGTACGTGTAAATGATACAACTGGTGGTACTTTACCATCGAAGGTGGGTACCATGTCGGCTGCGAGCTTTATGTTAACGTACCTTCGTGAGTTACTTTGCAGGTCATCAAGGGGGCACGCTTTTTTGACAATAAGGGTTTCCGAGTTATTATCTGAGGCTAACGACCTAGTATTTTTTATATTTTCTTCTCTAAAGGAATAAGGTACAAAGTCTCCATTTTCGCTCAAAGCGTACAGGATTAATGGTCCTGTCGAAGTGTGTTGTGGTGTACCATCTCTTTCACTTTTTTGAAAATGTGATGAGAGAATTTCACCTTGGGAGTTGAGATTGGCATAACTGTGATCTTCAGATAGATCGACAGAACTAATTGTATGATTATGATCCCCTTCCATTTTTATTTTATTTTTTTATTTTTTAAATAAATGTAAATTACGGCAAAAAGGGGCGACAAATCCAGCAAGATAACGATGAAATTTTAAGGTTATTTCCCATGAATTTTCAAATGCTTTTACCCTTCCTTTATAATACTTAGTTGATTCGTATAACAGATTGTCAGTGTATGATTGAAAATCTTCGTCTAGTTCACGAAAAGGGTCTTGAGGACCAAAAGGTACTATGAATTTATATACGCTATTTTTAGTGACGAAAATTATCAACCAATGATCAGGAAAGGTAAACTTTTGACAATCATATGTGACGTCGTCAAGTAACATTATGATGAAAATTCGAGAAAGAGGGTAATTACAGGGGGAGAAAATAGGGCAACTCCGTGTACATTGAAAGTGCAAATTTTCAAATATCCTTCGCATTCTGATAGTGTACAGACTTTTAGATTGTTGTTGTTGTAATATTGCTCGAAGTTCAAGCAAGGTGTAGGGAAGATTGTAGTAACGGTTTCACAAGGTGCATAGAAATAAAAGGTCCATGGCCCATTAAAAATTCGAATTTCCCATTCTGAATCCTTAATGAGTCGGGTAGTGCACAAAAATGTATCTTCTATGTGAGGCATGATTTATTATCTCTACTTATTATAACCAAACTTGGCTGTTTTCGAGAAAAAAAAGGAATGACTGCTGTCTTTATTTATTTAATTTTTTTTCTATTCTTTCATTTACATGGGTGCAAAGAAACTAACTGTTCGTACGCCGTCGAAAACAAGAATTTCTAGGTAATTCGCCCAAGACAAAAGGCTACAGATTTTGAAAAGATTGTTATTTAGCGTTTCTTCAATAAATTTTGCTTCATTTGAGGGGTTGGATAATCTAGGTACAAGAAAATAATGAGTTTGGGCGTTCAAAAAGATTGCTATACGCCAAAAACTAGGTGTTAGTTTCGTAGTACAAGTATAATGCACCGATCCGTTAAACATTTTTTTTTTTATTATTTGACCTGTCCGGAATTTCCTTGAGGATAAAAGAACATCATTGCGTAACTCTCATCGAAAGTGCGGATCTCCAAACAATTTTCCCACTCTTTTATTCTACACAACTTGGTGAAACCATCAGAATAATTACGTTCAAGTATTATCAACTTGCGTGAATTAGAAATCTTTCTGGGCACTAAAAATTTTTCAATTGAATAATTTTCAAGAATCACTCTTATTTCCCAATAATTTTCTCTCAAAATGACAAAACAGAGGTATACTTTGTTAAAGTCAAACATTCTTTTAAACAGGAATTAAGAATTTAAAAATAGGTACAACTTTCATAGAAAGGTGCGAAAAAAATTAAAGTTTCGTGTCCAGTGAAGATCTTCAATTGCCAAATATCCTCATTAACGATAATCTTGCATATGTTATATGATTCTTCATTTGAATTTTCAGCCAATTTAATTAATTTAGCCTCTGTTTGTCACTGAAGGTTACGGGGTAAAAAAAATTGAACGGGTCTTTCCTCGTTATCGTAAACTGTAAAGAGGAGATGGCTCTCTAATGGGATAAAATCGCACACGAGCGGTTCATTAAAGGGCAACATTTTGAAACCAAATACATTCATGTACACATAATATTTCCCCTGTTATTTATTCTTTCTTTCAGAGACAATTTTATGGCAAAAAGGAGACAAAAGAAAGGTGTGAGACTTACTACTTGCTGATTCGTTCCATACGTCACTCAATCACTCAAACACTATTTGCGAAAAAAGGCCATTTCTATCACTCCCGCACTAACACCTGAATTTTGTTTTTGTCGGCTTCCTGATTGTTCTTTTGCTCGGTTCTCGATGAGAGGTTGTTCTCTGGTCCAGATCCAGCTCGAGTGTCCGTTGTCCTGTGTCCTTAGTCAAGCGATGGATTATACCCCTGTATAATCGTTGGTCCTGGTCCCACGGTGGATTACTCTTCACGTATAACCGCCCCAAACATTGGGTTCTTTTATTTATTATAAAAGTATGTAGAACCTTTTACATAACGTGTGCTCCATCGTTCGCACCCCAATTTCGTAAATTCGTGATGTTCCTGAGGATTCTCTTTTTAATCAATCTGCGTGAAGGATTCCTGTATAATATTACAGTTCTTTGGATGATGTTCCGACGTAATTGGAGATATGCAGGTACTGTTTCAGGAACTTCTCTTTCGAAGATCTGATAGAAGTTTTGAGAGTCTTCAATCTCAATTTCCGCCGTGTGCCATTGTTGTCTATGAGATGACGTTGTTTATTTGAAATAACTCACTTGTCTGACAATTTAATTGTTTTTTTTTATTT
>NC_046657.1:129783380-129785530 GCF_010883055.1 Belonocnema kinseyi | reverse complement strand
CGGGCGGACACATGGGTATTGCTAAAACCTATGCCCGAGTGAGAAAGAGATTCTTTTGGGAAGGCTCAAAACAAGACGTACAAGAATTCATAAAAGCTTGTGAATCCTGTCAGAAGAAAAAATTAGTGCGAGAAAAAGGAAAAGAACCTATGAAGATTACCGATACGCCACAAAAATCGTTCGATAAGATTCAAATTGATATCGTAGAACCCTTACCAATTACAGAACTAGGTAATAGGTTTATTCTAACGGTGCAAGACTGTTTGACAAAATACTCAGACGCCATACCTTCAAAAACCATTGACTCGGTCACTGTCGCTTGTGCCCTAGCAGAAAATGTGATTTGTCGGTTTGGTTGTCCTAGAATCATTCATACTGATCAAGGCAGTAACTTTCTTAGTCAAATAATGAGATCCTTCTGTCTTATCTTTAAGATCCAACAAATCAAGTCCACTGCCTTCCACCCTCAATCCCTCGGTGCTCTAGAACGAAGTCATCACGTTTTCATTGAATATTTACGCCATTATTGCGAAAATAAAAATTGGGATAAATGGTTGAAATTCGCCATGTTTTCTTTTAATTCCTCTGTTCACTCTGCAACTAAATTCACCCCTCATAAACTTGTTTTTGGCGAAGATCCGAGAATTCCGTCTGAATTTGAAACTGGTGAAGTTGCAATTACCTATAACGAATATCTAGATAATCTGTTTTTTAAGATATACGAGGCTCAATCTACCGCTCGAGAAAATATCAAGCAGGCAAAATTAAAATATAAATTCTACTATGACCGAAAATCAAACATTGAGTATTACGATATCGGAGAGTATGTTTACTTACTGAAGGAACCAAGGACTTCTAAACTTCACGACCACTATGTCGGTCCTTACTTAATTACAAATGCATTCCCTGATCATAATGTAGAGCTAAAGATCTCAGAACGCGAACAGAAAATTGTTCATAAAAATAAATTAAAAATTGCACATTTACGCATAAATCCACTAGAATAAATAACCATACAAAACACATAAATAAAACACTTGTTAATAAATTATAAATATAAAAACTATGTTCAGTATATGTAAATAATTAAATATTAAGACACACAAAAGCTATATATATATATGTGTGTGTGTGTGTGTGTGTGTGTGTTTACTTCTATATAATCAAATGAAAAACTTTTGTAAATAACCACTAACTTAACCTCAAAATGTGATCAAGAAAATTCAGCATGGCTGACCGTACAATTTCCAACGCCATATTGATTTAACGTCACAGCGATCACTTGACTTTGACTGATCATTAACTACCCGCCCTTACAAAATTTTGCAAACAAATAAACAAAAAAAAACGGATTCTTTTTATAACTAAAATTAAAAATTTAGTATTTCCTTTTCTTTTTAATGTTTTAGCGCAACCATTGGCAAAAATTTATTATATATATATATATATATATATGTATTTTAATCTGTTATTTAAATGAAAAAAGAGTACCATTAAATAAGTAAAGAGAAAAGTAAAAGGATTATAACCTTTTTCTTTTCTAAGATAAGGGGGGAGGTGTGATGATCGCGTATCCCGCGCTCATCTAGTTATGGGATCATGTAGAACTCAACCCTTTTTGCATGGTAAAGAAGAACACCGCCTCACCATAAAGGCCTAATCGCTAAATTTAAAATTATATTTCGCAATTTCTATTATTGTTCTCAAACTCTCTTATCTTTCTATTGGCAAAAACGATACAGGCGTGAGACGAGCCGAGAAAAGAACCAGAAAGCCTGTTTCTTTTCTCGGGTAAATGAATGCACTTAGAGTAAGTTAGCACATAAGACCTTACTTAATATTTTCTATAGATGAGACAGATTTTCTGAGAAACATTTTTAATTTATATTGTATTTTGTCTAAAGTGTTCACAAGTATAAAATTTAACCCTCTTAAGAATCTGTCTCTGGAAAATGTACTTCTTTTAATAAAAGGTTGTTGCTTTAAAGAAACTGACACTCAGTCAGTCATAAAAAAAGCTATTTAGTTAATTTTTCTAAGGAAAGAACGCACCAAGACGCTAAAATAAATATTCCGTCAACGAAAACTGAAATCATTTCCCATCGTTTTTTAAAAGGAACACTAATAAAATAAGAAACTTCTCGGATCTC
>NC_046657.1:129780491-129783280 GCF_010883055.1 Belonocnema kinseyi | reverse complement strand
AAAAGGTGAATTAGTCAATTTCCAGGTGGTTCCTGAGAAGTTTAAAATTGTTCAGAAGGGAATCTTAGGAGTAGAATTTTTGAAGTCTCAGGAAGCTACCTTAAAATTTAAGAGAAATGCAAGTGGAGAAATGATTGTGGGTGGAATAACCACTCCTTTTGAAACCCACACCACAATCAGGTTACCAGCTCGACATAAAACTTTGGTTACTCTTCCTGTAAAAGAAAAAGGTTTTAAATCAGGATATATGCCAAGGATCTGGGCTGGATCCAGTATTTTTGTGGGAGAGGCCTTAGTAACTTCAGAAAATGGATTTGCCAGGGTTTTTTCAATAAATGCCACCCATGAAGATACCGACATAACTCTGCCACCCTTAGAACTGGAAGAATATAATCTCATAAATTTAGAAAAAGCCAGTTTAAATAAAAATGACCCATATTCGGAAAAGCTAGTAGCTCATGCACGGAGGATGTGCGATATTGTTCGACATTGGGACTTGACAAATTTAAATAATGAAGAAACCAATAGTTTGATGGGGCTCATTAACAAATTTCCATACCAATTTCATTTGCCAACAGATATGCTTGGAAGCACTAATGTAACTACCCACAAAATTAATACTTGTGATGAAAAAGTTGTAAATGTTAAACAGTATCGCCAAACTGAATTCAATAAGGAAGAAGCGCAAAAACATGTAAAGAAGCTATTAGAGAACGACATAATGAAACCTTCCAACTCCCCCTATAACTCTCCCTTATTAATAGTCGCCAAAAAACCCGACTCCCAGGAAGTAGTAAAAACGAGAATGGTTATTGACTATAGGGCATTAAACTCGAAAACTATCGGCGATGCCTACCCGTTGCCTAATATCTGCGATATATTGGACCAACTAGGCGGTGCCAAGTATTTCTCAACCCTAGATCTAGCTGCTGGATTCCATCAAATTCCAATGGATCCCGAATCTCAGGTAAAGACTACTTTTTCTAGTCCATATGGGCATTACGAATATAAAAGAATGCCCTTTGGATTAAAAACGGCTCCTTCCACATTTCAAAGACTTATGGATCAAGTCTTGTCTGGTTTGCAAGGTCAAGAGCTTTTTGTATATATGGACGATATCGTCATATATGCAAGCTCACTCGAAGAGCATTCCGAAAAACTAAAGAAACTCTTGGGCAGACTTCAAACCGCAGGGATCACACTCCAACCTGAAAAGTGTCACTTTTTACGAAAAGAAATTACATGTTTAGGTCACGTAATTACACAGCAAGGAGTTCAACCTGACCCGCGAAAAATTGAAGCTGTCAAAAGATTTCCCCGCCCAAAGACACGTAAGAATGTTAAACAGTTTCTTGGCTTAATCGGGTATTACTGACGATTTATACCTGATTTTGCTAAATTAGCTAAGCCTTTGACCATTCTTACAAAATTAGGCATCAAGTTCCATTGGGACAAACCCCAACAAGAAGCGTTCCAAAAATTACGGGATTTGATTATAATATCCCCAATTCTCCAATATCCCGACTTTAGTAAACCCTTTATCGTTACAACTGATGCTTCAGACTACGCTATGGGGGCTATTTTAAGTCAAGGAGAAGTAGGGGCAGATCTTCCTGTTGCATTTGCATCAAGAACATTAAACGATGCAGAAACTAGGTACGCAACAATCGAGAAGGAACTTCTAGCGATTTTATTCGGTGTTGAAACTTTTAGACCATACCTTTATGGCAGAAAATTTACCTTGATCACTGACCATAGACCTTTAGTATGGCTTCATAATGTAAAGAACCCTAGTTCCAAATTAGTAGGGTGGAGTTTGCGACTAAAGGAATATGATTATACCATTATATATAAACCCGGAAAAGTGAATGCTAATGCAGACGCTTTATCTAGAAATCCTGTGGAAAGACAAGAAAGTTGTGAGTTCGGAGACACCAAAACGGGGACATCATTATTACCGACTACTCTAAATAAAAGTGAATTCAATTCCAAAAACACTGATACAAACGACACTTTCAGCCTTAGAGATCGAGAACAAATACTTGCTATTGACAGCACTGTATCGGCTCTTGATTTCGATTTAGAGACTCACTTATATGACGACGATTTTAATTCTATTAATCAGTTAATAAATAATGCCTTTGAAACATTTTCTGCAAAAATTAGCCATAATGACAAAAACTTGACTAACAATTACAAACAAGACAACGTTTCTTCAACCTGGTTACAGGCACTGCCGATAGAAATAACCGCACGTCTTGCAGGTGAGAAACAAAACTATGAAGACTCTGGTGACAACCGTGAAGAGAAAGAGTCTCTCACCTGGTTACAGGCACCACCGGTAGAAATACCCGTATGTCTTGCAGACAAGAGGCAGGATTTGAAGAGCCTGTGTGGCCAAAGCCTATGTGACCAAGTTCAAAATGAAGTTTCTTCAACCTGGTTACAGACTCTGCCGATAGAAATATCCGCACGTCTTGCAGGAGAGAAACTGAACTCAGTAGAATCCGAAAGTGACGGATACGAAACAGCTGAAGAAGAAAGTACATGGGTTCTAAGTGAATTCAGAGTAGAAAATAATAGGGATCTCACTTCTGGTCAAGCATATGGTAGATGCGCATTTGCCACTCGCTACCCAGAATGGTAGTATTCGAAGAAAATGGGAGATTCATATTTCATTTGGTCCCAAATCTACTTACGACGAAAAACCTTCATTAGAAATAATTAGAGAATGCTTTCAGGGACTTAGAATAGCTATGGAGGATGTAAAGGCTAATTATTGCAGCATT
>NC_046657.1:129773576-129780391 GCF_010883055.1 Belonocnema kinseyi | reverse complement strand
TTGAAAAGCTTGAAGGTTCATTCACACATTGTTATTTGCATAGAGAGATAGATGCCTTTTTGTAAAACTAGATATGCTATCCCATCTGGAAATTATCTTGTGACAACAAACAACATTACCTTCCAGAGTATATCCACAGTGTGGATTCTCGCAAAATTCTCATCGACCCTTGTGCAACTAAAGAGCCAGGCACCCCGGGGCGCATCGGATTGCTCGTAATCAATGATCCTTTTAATGTTATGAGATGCAGGTCAGTTACAAAAACTAAGATTATGAAAGCATGGATTGATTCAATTTTAACGAGAAGAATTATTTTATTAATATAATATGAAGAAACTGAAAAAAAGATTTATGGAAATCGGTTAATATTTGCAGCAATAATAGAACTTTTAAAGTGCACCCGAAAGTATAGCAAGATACGACGTGTTTCGAATCATGTGGAACGAACTATCCTTTGATTGACAGGAGATACATGACGGTTACGAATCCTAACATTCGAAAGGATGACTTGATTCAATTTTAATTACCAGATTTATTTTTTTCATATAATTGGAAGAAAGTGAAAAAATATTCCTAAAAGTTGGTTAATAATTGCCGTAAGAATGGAAACGTTGAAACCCATACAAAAATGTAGCTTCGCCGAAAACTTGACATCTACTCCCTCAATCTGAATAATAAGTACTCAATCAAAACTACTGATTAAGAAGTGTTATTAAATTTAAATAATAAGCTTTAGTAAATTGATTAGCAGTTTGCTAGTTAACAATGTGAGAAAAGCTTACTGAAGCAACTACTAAGTGACTTCTGTCGATAAAAAATATCATTTTCATCTTGGGCACTTGAATTTCATATGATGAACACTGAAATAAGATTAAATGAAAAATGGGGTTAAAAATATGAGTGGTAAGTATTCTATCCATATGTAAACGGAAAAATGATTAAAGTGTATCTTTTTGAAAGATGGACACTATTCATAAATCGCAGATTTTCATACTTTGCGAGTTTCCAAGTAAGAATCCAGGTTTCGGTAAAATATATAAATTGAAAAGAAACAGCATCACACCTATCATCAATCAAAAATCAGTTTCATGAAAATGCCTAATGAAACGGTTCACGGAATCTTATTCCAGCTATTTCATAGTTTTAACATCTGTTCGAAATAAAATCCTAGCTGATCATTTTGCAGTTTTATTCAACAATTACTTTTTCTGTATTTTTAAATATTTTTACTTATCTTTGACGGCACGTTCTAGCAAATAAACGGCCCCAAATTAATTTTTTTTATTTTATATCTTTAAATTTTACGATTTACTAACAATTCTCAATATTCTTAAAGTTTGAGAAACAAGTAAGAAGTAGTATGAACGCATCTAGGAAGGAGAATAAAGAATATCCCACGCTGTACATTTTTTGTCGCTCGAACCCATGCGAAAGCAAGAGTTAGAAACTTGCGATCTAAAGCAGCGATTCCCAAACTAGTGCCGACGGTCGGCGGCCCGACCGCAGTCGGGGGAAGCCACCTCGAGCCGGGCAGCCCCCTAGGGGGGAAGCCAGGCATGAGATTTAAGGCTGTTTCAATAACTAAAATCCTAAAGACATTGCTCAATTCAATTCTAATTATCTGAATCATTTTCCTGATGTCATTTTAAGAAAATGAAAAAAAGTTGATGAAAATCGGTTAACATTTCGAGTAATTAAGCATATCTTTAAGTATATGCAAAATTACAAGAACTGCCAACTGTCATTAAAGATATTAATCGATTATCATCAACTTTCTTTTCATTTACTTAAAATCAGATTAGGAAATTGAGTCAACTAAATAGAATTTAATTTATTAAGATTTTAACACATTTTAATTTTTCTCAACCGGTTCTAATTCTCTCGCTTGAAGCATGCAACAACCCGTATGACCGACAGTCAAGGATCCCCCTTGGGTTCAAGTAGAGGGGAAAATATGGTAGGGAGGCGGCCCTGCCCCTTCCTTAAAACTGCAAAAAAAGTTTGGGCATTGCTGATCTGAAGCAGCGATTCCCAAACTTTTTATGCACTTTCTGGGGAGCGGCAGGGCCGCCACTCTCCCATTTTTTCACAATACCCTGCCGCCAAGGGGGGACACTTGACTGCTTCACTGCTTGACACACTATGCTTCACGCGAGAGAATTAGAACCAGTTGAGAAAAATTAAAATGTGCTAATATGTTAATAAATTAAATTTCAATTAGTTGAATCAATTTCCTAATCTAATTTTAAGCGAATGAAAAGAAAGTTGATAAAAATCGGTTAATATCTTCAATGCCAGTTGACAATTCTTGTAATTTTGCGTGTTCTTAACGATATGCTTAATTACTCGAAATGTTAATCGATTTTCATCAACTTTTTTTTCGTTTTCTTAAAATTACATCAGGAAAATGATTCAGATAATTAGAACTGAATTGAGCCATATCTTTCGGATTTTAGTTATTAAAACAGCCTTAAATCTCATGACATTGAAAGGGTCCTCATAGCAGGGGGGCTGCCGAATGGCTGGGCCCGGGCTGGCCTCCCCCTCGGGGGCTGCCCAGCCCGGGGTGGCATCCCCCTGCCGACGGAATTAGTTTGGGAATCACTCATCTAAAGCAGCGATTCCCAAACTAGTGCCGACGGTCGGCGGCCCGGCCGCGGTCGGGGAAAGCCACACCGGGCCCAGCACCACAGCAGCCCCCCCGCTACGAGGGCCCTTTCATTGCCATGAGATTTAAGAAATTGATTCAACAGATTGAAATTTGATTTATTAACATTTTAACACATTTTAATTTTTCTTAACCGGTTTTAATTCTCTCCAGTGAAGCATGCAATCTCACGAATGACCGACAGTTAAGTAACACCCTTGGGTTCTAGTAGAGGGGAAACATGGTAGGGTGGCGGCCCTGCCCCTCCCTGAAAACTGCAAAAAAAGTTTGGGAATCGCTGATCTAAAGCATTCTTTACTTCTGCTATGCAGTGCGCGTAACTAATTTTCCTCACACTTCAGGGAACATGTAGCACTTCCGGTTTATGCAGCGGGAAAAAATAACACTTTTCGCCCGGTACGGAAAAATATATTATCCATTCAACTTGTAAAAATAGACACATTGTTACATTCAATAGACTTTTCTTTTGGTAGAATTTGAAAAAAAAATCATATTTTCATATTCGGCCATTAGGTGGCGACTCATTGAATTTTGTTTACCTATGGTAGAAATGTTTGAGTAAAATACATATAAACATTAGAGGAGTGAGAGTTTATTGAGATTCTTAGACTTGTCCTGGGTAAGGCCCAAAACTATAAATAACATTTAGGAATTTCTCAGCGACAATGAACTGTTTTATTGATATTTCTATTGATTTTTACTTGGGTTTTAGTTTTAGAAGAATTTTACTATGTAAAGTAACAATATTCTCTTCAAGTAAAATTTTCGTCACTGAGAAATATGAAAATCGTCTAAAAAAATCTGCTCGCTTAGCGGGTACATTCTCAAAGCTTCGCGCTCAACAGTTAGGTTATACATGCTCTAATTTTTTAGATTGTGGTCTAATCGAAAAATTCGGCTAGAATAGTTTTGAAATATATTTGGCATCTAGTGAAAATTTTGAATGAAATTTTTGGATTTATGAAAAAAAAAATTGTTTCTATTTTTTGAAAATTTTCAAATTTTTGAAAAGTATATAACTTTTCTGATTTTCATCACATTTAAAAATTTTATTTGCATAATTTGCAAGTTTTTTATCCATCAATAAGGAACTTTGACAAAAATTTCTATAATTTGGAGAAAAAAAAATTTGAAAATTTTGAAAATGCTCTAATTTTTTAAATTGTGGGCTAATCGAAAAATTCCACTAGAATAGTTGTAAAATATATTTGGTATATAGTGAAAATTTTGAATGAAATTTTTGGATCTTTGCAAAAAATATGTTTTTCTATGTTTTGAAAATTTTCAAATTTTTGAAAAGTATATAACTTTTCTAATTTTCATTAAAATAAAAAATTTTATTTAAATAATTTACAAGTATATCATAAAGTCATCATAAAGACACCATGAACACATCCTTTGTGATTTCCGTTCAAAGTTTAAGTTCAATGCGCATAGGAGTTCCACTAGGTCACGTGTGAAATATGAAATACCACAACCCTAAAATGGGATTTTTAATTTGGATTTTGTTCCAATTTAAATTTCTTAAATTTTAACCCGAAAATCGGTAAAGTCGTCTTTTTTAGGACAATGCTGAGTCCCTTACTAGGATTACCTGAAAAACTATAATATATAGGATACATTACGATTTGAATTAGGAAATTCTACTATATTAAAAGAATCAAATTTCTTTCATGAAGTACTTTTGAGGACTGCCCTACCGGTAGAATCTCCGAGTATATGCTGAAGGTTCTCAAGGCTCGTTTAAATGTTTTGAAGGCTTTAAAATGTCCTTTCAGAAATTGAAATAAAAATACGATCATGAATAACAAGCAGAGAGGCTGAAATTCCAATAAGAATTCGATCATAAATAACAAGCAGAAAGGCTATATCAATAGAGTAGCCGAAACTCAAAGGTCCTTTGTTAAGCTTTCGGATTGAAATTTAGAACTAGATAGTATGTAAGTTATAATTATAAATAAGTTTAATGAGAAAATTCATCATTTAAAAACAAAGTGTTAATGATTTGAAGAAAAATTTTAAAAAGGAGAGTCGGGTTAGCGACGGCCAACTACTGTAAATAACTCTGCCCACCCGGTACTTGACGAATACAAAAGGAACATTATATGACTGTCGCATCACTCTTAAAAGGACCACTAAAAGGACCCTGAAGAGGACTCAAATCTCTCAGACTAACTCACAGACTAAATCATTCAGATCGAACGTTAAAATAGTCTCAAACCAGCCAGGCTTTTTCCACTGAGAGTAATCTGAGATTTCTATCGGCAGGGTGCGCGCGCAAGAGACTTTGGATTGCATAAGTGTAACAAGATTTATCTGAAGTAAGGACACCTTGACTCTGGAGAGACGTATACTTATGTAGGTGTGCCTCAGAACAGGTTCAGCAAAACATGTTGAGCCCAGATGGGTATTTTTGCTGGCTGTGGAAATTTTATTGGTAAAATACGTAAATTATGCATGAATTTACAAATTCCAAGGGCGTAGTATTTTGGTTGTATATAGGGCCCCTACCACCCTGTATGAGAGCCGCATTCGGGACCTCAGTCTCTCCGAAGCAGATACAAGTTTCTTCTACGGCAGATTTAGTCTTCCAATCTGTGGGCGCTAAGCAAAATATCTGCATGTATATGCAGAAGAGGTTCAATATTAATTCGCCCGTTTCACGATAAAAGAGTCGTGGCGGAAGTAGACTTCTAAATCTGAAATTTATTTTTAAATGAATTATCATGGGTACAGCTTACGTCGTCGCAAATTGAGCACGAGATTATTGGTAAAGGAGGTTTCTTTCTTTATCATATGTGAGGAAAGTGCATTAATTTATCTAGATGCATCAACTTCCTAAAAACAAAGTAAATTAATCGGAGGCTGGATAAATCCGCCAACACTCTTTGATAAGAAAACAAACGGAAACTTTTGCGGGAGTCTAGAAAATCAGCCTTTGTTGAAGGACATAACTTTTGCTCTCCTCAGATCAGCCAGACGTATTTCAGGGTTTTATTTTCATGTACCACGACTGTTTTATTTCCACCTTATTATAGCATAACCGCATTCTCCAGTAAAAAGCTTTCATCCTGGGGTTGTTCCGGATCCTCAAAACACACGAGGGTTTTCCCGAGATGTCTTGAGGATTTAGTCGTGCCCTGTGGCCACCCACGCCACGTTCGTAATACGTGGTCATAGGTATGATTTGCGTTATATATATATATACACACACACACACACATATATATATATAACTGTGGACTGTCTTATTTTTTCTGGCATTATTTACAATATTGAATCATATAGAAACAACCAACATATTTTTTTTAATCACTTCAGTTTTCTGTAATTCTAAACAATTATTATATAAAACTAAACTATCTGCATGGATTAGCTGAAAAAATGTCTAGCATTCTAAAACCATTTCATGTAAAACCTGCCTTCCGTAACATGAACAATCTGCTACCAGTTTTTGAATAAAAGAAGATATTATTACAAATAAAAAAATTTCCAATACAGTCTATAATACATCATGTACTGTGTAGCAACATACATTGGCACGACAAAAGGACCTCTTTATATGCGTTCAAGAACACACGAAAGACGTGTACAGACCAAGAAACAAATGGACGGTGAAGACTAAACGAGCAGAGTATATAAATCATTAGTTAGATTTTGGCGAAACCAAAATTTTGTAAAAAACGGAATCAAAAATTTGATGCCGAATTCTTTTCATTTTTTATTTACCTCTTTTATAAAATAGCAAATCTGAATCTTTGTTATTTAAAATCAAAACAAAATAGCGTGAAAAATGTTTTATCTTAGTTTACATCAATTAATTAATTTAATACGTTTCAAGAGTCTAAAAACTGACAGCCAAAAAAATAATAATTTTTTATTATACTGAATATTTAACAAAAAATATGCAAATCAGGAATTGAATGAAAATGTCAATAAAATGTTCATTGCAACTTTAAAAGAAAATTAAACTATTTAGAAATAAGACTGATCACTTACTAAAGGTATAAGAAAATACTACACTTAAGGAAAATCGATTCACAAGTGGTTTCTTTCAAACTGACCCTCTCGGCAGTTTTCACTCAGTTTTCCGTGAAAATTGAGGTTCAAATGTTGCTCAAATGTAATGAATAGTTTTTTCAACATA
>NC_046657.1:129757494-129773476 GCF_010883055.1 Belonocnema kinseyi | reverse complement strand
AAATTCCAGCCACAACCACGTCTTACGATCGTGAGATAGATGGTTGCAGTCTGTAACGGAAACAATACGACGATCCAGCAAAAGCCGCATGCACCCTAAGAACACGGAGCGACCCAAGGACTACCGCCTTCTGGGTTTTTCCCGCAAGTGTTTTGGCATATTGTTGACACGCAGGGATGCTTTTTAGGCCATTAGCGAGTGAAAGCTTGGCATCTCCAAGAGCGCCGATGATGAGGACGATTAGTTTAACAGAATATTCCGGGTACAATCGTGGCAACTCCCTTATAAGGTCTCGATACCTCTCTTTCTTTTCATTCTCCTTGGCTATGATTTTTTTGTCAGCTGGTGTCGAAAATTCGATAACGAACATGGTTCGCTTCTCAAAGTCAAGAAGAACCATGTCAAGCCTCGAGTGAGCAACAGAAACAATTGTCGAGAATATAAAGCTCCAGTATATGCGGCACTTCCCATTCTCCAAAATTGACTCGATTTCCCGAGGAGCATTTAGAGGAGCGATATTAAGGTTAATTCCGTTAGAGTGACAAAGATGGTAATAAAGCACTCTTAGTGCCGCACTGTGCCTTTGAATGTAAGTCGTTCCCGCGTGAGTTAGGTAACTAAGAGTATATTAATAATGAAACCCTCCGTACCAGACTTCAATCCGAGCGATTTAAGGAAAGCAAACGTTAGCTCACAAGACATTGACTGACCCTTCAGATTTCTGTGGAAGATACCGTGCATCCTCTTATCGAGGAGCTGTTCACGAAAGTTTTTCTCTTCTGCTTTCTTAATCCGGGCTTTCAGGAGTGAGTACTCGAGATAAATAAGATTTGATGCATTTTGCTCACCCCTAATACTGAAGTTAAGTCCGAGTGTTTCAGCAGCCTCCTCCGCTGCTTTGTAAAGAAGCTCCATCGCCCACTTCTTCGCGATTCCTGACCATTTTAAGAAGAGGGTCTCTTCCATTTGCAACTGTATGTGCTGTACTCAGAATAATTCATCAAGGGATCTAAGCTCGTTCTTCGTCCATGGAATTACTCCAAATGAATACAGTACTACCGGGACGGCAAGCATGTTCGTTGCAGATACTTTGTTCCTCGCCGACAGTTCGGAAGAGAAAATTTGCCGGATGAGACGTTTGTATCTGCTTCGGAGAGTATCCTTTATAGATATCACGTCCTGAATGCGGCTCTGTGGCACGCCCAGGTATGTATAAGTATCTCTAGCGCAAAGGTTTCATATAGCGCTTCTATCAGCGAGCACAGGATCTTCAGGGATGCCATTAAGTTTTCCTCGCTTCAAATAAACATCGGCGCATTTGTCTAAATCAAATTCCATTCCTATTGCCTTAGTATATCGCTCGACAATCCCTAGAGCTAGATGTGGTTGCTTTTTGATTTTAGCATAAATCATAAGATCGTCCATGTAAAATACATGAGTGAACTTGTACTTTCGATCTGCAGGTTTGTCGCACGAGTACCCGTCGGAATGGCGAAGTGCTAGAGATAGTGGTAATAATGTAAGGCAAAAGAGGAGTGGGCTCAAGGTGTCGCCCTGAAAAACACCTCTCTGAAAGGTGACCTTGTTAGTTGTCACACGATTTTTTCCAGATGAGATAGTCAATCTGGTTTCCCAAAGCGGCATCAATCTCTCTATGCACCTAACTATTTGCGGATGAACCTTTAAGATTTCCAAAAGACAGATGATAAGTCTATGGGAGGTCGAATCGAAAGCTTTCCGATAATCAATCCAGGCCATCGATAGGTCACGCTCGTAGAATGCTGCATCTTTGCAGACACATCTATCGACGAGCAGGTTCTCCCGACATCTCGCTACGGCTTTCTTTGAGCCTCGCTGTTCATGTATTGTGCGCCCTTCCACCAACCACTCCGGAATCGGCTCTTCCGATTTTAAATATGAGGTGAAAATACGGGCCAAATGCTGATGGCTTGAAGAAAACTTCTTCCACCAGAAGGTTTTGATACAATCTGGTCCCGGTGCGGAATAGTTCTTCATCCCTCTTAATACTTTTTTCACCTCCTCGGTAGTGATGAGTGGACATTCTTTATCAGGTGTTATGAGGGCAACACATAACTCCTTGAAGCTATTTATATTTTCTGAGTCTTCGTCCAGTCTATGCTGCACTTCGTAGACCTCTCTCCAAAATACTTTGACCTCCTCTGGTTTGCGTGAGTGTTTGACAGTAACTGGAGGGTCTTGGAAGAGTCGAGATAGGTCAGAGAGAAACTGTTCATTTTCTCTGATCCACCTCTCCCTCCGCTTCTCTTTGCGTCAGATAGTATCCGTATTCTCTCAACAATATGCTGCCTGATGGTCAGCAGCTTTGACTTGTTAAGTGTATGATAATGGGTCCGGAGTTCGCGCGCGAACTTTCGAACCTTGGTGGTAAAATTCCTGCCAGATGTGATGTAGTCAATCACAAACTGAATGCGGGACGCGTACTGTATTGCCCAGCCTATCTTTATGGCAAGTTGATGCATTCGCCTTTTGGTCTTATGATCAACCGTTGGTTTTGTTTTACGGTTCGCATCGGCCAAAACTCTTGCTGCATTATACACACAATAATTGATAGCCCAGAGGTCGCATTCTCTGGAAAAATGACCATGAAGTCCGTCATCCATTTCATCAAGATCTTTAGGCTTGAGAGAAACCTTGGTGTTGATGTTTCTCCGGGTCACAAAGCATCGATCTTCCTCTATTGGATGCCTGCCCGCGGCTGCTCTTAGTGTCCCCTCTCTTTCTCTGTTGCCGGCTTGTTCTAGCTGTGGTAGAGTAGGCGTTCCGCTTACATAGCCCCAATTTCGGAATAGTTCAGGATGGTTTCGCAGACGTTGCTGCGAAAAGTGCGATAGCTCTGGGTGTTTCTCGCACCACAGAGCATGAAGCCGTGCTATGTAACCCTGTTCAGGGGGCACACTCGCATCTTAGCACTCTAGCAAGTCGTGATTCAGTCGCTCTGTCCACCCAAAAGTCGCGAGATCCCGCCGATCCATCGCATTGAATCCATTTTCATTAGCCCCCCACAGCTATATTGATCGGCATTGTTGGCCGACCCATTGTCGGGAGCCCTGCGCGTTCTGTTGTTTTGAACCGCACTTACTACAACTATGTTTGGTGTTGTCATTGTTGTTCCTACGAGAAGCTAGGGAAAGGGGTTCGTGTATATTTGCATGCAAGGATAAGGCTGCGTACTCTGAGAGGTCGCCCGGTATCCCAGAGTCACCGTTCTAGACACCTCGCCCAGGTGCCATTCAGCTTTCGGCACGGTTTTCACACCTCCGCCTGGGGGTTAATTCCTTCGGGACCACCCCTGGACAATTGTACGCGACTGCCTATTTATTTTTGTAACCATATTCAGCAGAAACACTTGGTATAGGGAACATGTCGCTATTTTCTAGTTATGTCTTGCATTGTCAGCCTATTTCCTCTCCTATTTACAATCTTTCCTTCTCCATTGTTTTCCCTCTTCCCTTCTCTTCTTCTCCACCATACCCAACACTCTCTT
Source organism: Belonocnema kinseyi (assembly GCF_010883055.1). Taxonomy (NCBI): domain Eukaryota; kingdom Metazoa; phylum Arthropoda; class Insecta; order Hymenoptera; family Cynipidae; genus Belonocnema; species Belonocnema kinseyi. The sequence goes on along the minus strand of NC_046657.1, from coordinate 129,769,950 downwards.
CACCCATACTACTGCCCTTTTGTCACCCCGTTCATGCAACATTACCTCCCTACTTGTCCCACTCCTTTCCACCTATACACACTTCTCCAGCCAGTGCTCAACTTTTGCATCCCTGCTCCCGCACTATTCACACATTCTCTGCTCTCTAGAAAGCCTGAACCTACTAGGCAGTCTGATAAGTCGCTGAAAAATGAAACACGGAGACGTTTTTTTGGCCAAAGTCGGTTTTATTTTTCAACATACTCTCCTTTTAGGTCGATACAGCGAGTCCAACGATTTTCTAACTTTTTGATACCGTCCGAAAAGTACTCGATCGGAAGGTCTCCAAAATACGCCTCAGTTTCAGCTATGAGCTCTTCATTTAAGTAAAAACGCTTACCAGTGAGCCATCTATTCAGCTTAGGAAACAAGTAATAGTCGCTGGAGGCCAGGTCTGGTGAATGCGGTGGCTGAGGAACCAATTCGAAGCCGATTTCATGCAATTTTGCTTGTGCAACTAAGCATGAATGAACAGGCGCATTGTCGTGATGATAAAGCGGTTTTTTCTTCTTCAAAAGCGGTCGTTTTTCGGCGAGTTCGATTTTCAATTGGTTCAATAATGATGAATAGTATGCTCCAGTTATGGTCTTACCTTTTTCAAGATAGTTCACGAATATTATGCCATGCGCATCCCAAAATACGGAGGCCATAACCTTGCCGACTCATTGTTGCGTTTTTGGACGCTTCGGAGCACTTTGGCCCGGCGGAACCCACTGTTTTGCCTGTTGCGTTGACTCAGGAGTGTATTAGTGGATCCAGGTTTCATCCATGGTTATGAATCTGCGCAAAAACTAGGTCGGCTTACGCGAAAATAATGCCAAATTCTGCTGGGAAGTTGTCACACGAATTCGTTTTTGGTCCACTGTGAGCAAACGCGGAACCCATCGCGCGCAGAGCTTCTTCATGCCCAAAACTGAATGCACGATATTGCCTACACGTTCCAATAATATGCATACAGCATTAGCTACCTCTCTCAATTTCACTTTGGGATCATTCAACATCATATCATGGATTTTTTCGACATTTTCTGGTGTAGTGACCTCTTTTGGGCGCCCAGATCGTTCAGCATCAACTGTGCTCGTACGGCCACAACGAAACTCGGTAAACCACTTATGAATCGTTCCAATCAACGGTACAGAGTCCGCGTAATATTTATCTAGGTAGGCCTTGGTCTCGGATATCGTTTTCTTGCGAAGATAGTAGTGTTTGATCAAAACTCGAAACTCAGATTTTACATATTAAAAAGAACTCTGAGGTTAGTCGCTTCTCAGTGCTGTAACTTGTAAATGCGTAAATATAAATGGCTGACGTTTTGACAGGCGTCATTTAAAGGATCAAGCTCGACGAAAATGGTTCACATTAGTGAATACTAATGCCATCTCTTAGAATTTTCAGGTACTTATCAGACTGCCTAGTATTAAAATCCTAAATGCAACCGCATCTCATTCTCGCCATAAGTTCCTGACATCCTTGCTCTCCTTTCTCACACAAATATTGCACTATCTCCCTTGGCATAATCCACACGTAATTCCCGTTAAACCTTGACTCTTATTCTCTCCTCTCTTTGTACCTTCTCTTTCTCCATGCCATTGTTTTGAACCAACTCATATACCTTGCATCCTTCCTCGTGCATCCTTCTCACTTCATCCATCTGCAATCCGTTCGTTCTAAAATATCTTTTTCTTTCCACCTCTATCTTCGCACCCCTACGTCTGTTTTCCCTCTCCCACCAACACTCCCTAACGATCTTACTTCTCCCTCTTCCAAAAATTTCTCCTCATATCTACACGCCAGACTCCCCGTTATAACCCCCAAACTAATTCTTCATGTCTCCCTCCCGACAATATATTTCGGCGTATTCCTTGCCAACCCCATTGTCCACTTTACATACCTTTTCTGTATCATATTTACCTCCTCACTTACATTCCACCCCCACACCACTTATCCGTGAAACAAGACACTCATCACTAGCGTGGTGGACAAGCAAAACCTCACTGTTTTTGATTCGACGGATCAACTCAGGCAGGACCTGCTGAAGTGCTATGATACCAGTATGGCTGCTGAACGAAAAGTTTACATGACGCGAGTGCATGCTTTCTAGGGCGAGAAACACCCAGAGCTCTTGCATTTTTCGCATATAAGAGTGTGAAACCGCTCTACTGAAACGCAAGCAGGCCCCAATGGAGGAAGAGCGATGCTTTAAGACCCGTAGACACATCAACATTAAGGTTTCTCTCAAGCCCAAAGCTTTGACTTAACTTTGGCAAATGAAAACCGTAAAACAAAACCAAGGGGTGATAATAAGACCAAAAGGTGAATGCATCAAGTCGCCAAAAAGATAGGTTTGGTAAGGCAGTACGCGTCCCGAATTAAGTGTATAATGGAATACATAACATCTGGCAGGAATTTCACCGCCAAGGTTCGACAGCTTGCACACAATCTGCCGAATGTTATCACACACTGAACAAGTCAGAGCTGCTGCCCATCACGCAGCATATGGTCAACATAATACGGGTACTATCTGACGATCGGAGAAGTCTAGAGCGGAGAGAGAGGTGGGTCAGAGAAAACCAGCAGTTCCTTCTTCAAAGACCCTCCAGTTACTGTCGAACATCCGCAAAAACTAGAGCAGGTCCAAGCATTTTGGAGAGAAGTCTACGAAGTTCGTAATTCATTAGAAGAAGACCCAAAGAACAAAATAGCTTCAAGCAGCTATGCAATGCCATCATAAAACATAAGGAAGAATGCCCACCCGTTAATTCCGAGGAGGTGAAAAAAGTATTAGGAGGAATGAAAAACTATTTCGCTCCGGGACCAGGGAATATCAAGATCTTCTAGTGAACGCAATTTTCTTAACCCACGAGCATCTGGCCCGAATTTTCAGCTCATATCTAAAGTTGGAATGAATTTTGGGGTAGAAAAATGTGCTAAAGTTTATTTAGAGCGAAGAAAGAAAATTTAATCGCATCTCCGAAGACCCTGAGCTCGTCGACGGAAGCGTTATACGAAACATTTGCGCTGAAGAGACCTGTACATACCAGGGCGTGCCACAGAGCCGCATTCAGGATGTTACATCTATAAAGGATAATATTTAATGTTTATGTTTATAAATATTTAATTTTGCCAGATCAGGAATAGACAGAGAAAAATCATTAGAAATAATGAATAGTTCAAGTTTTATTTTAAGTATGGAATATTTGGCAGGCTAAGTCCATTTTTGAGAACCACACACGTCACTCGATCTGTCGCGATTCACTGCTGCTCGCACACTGTTTTTCTCAAGCAACAAGGCTATCATCACACACTCAAACTCAGAAATCACGTGACTTCAAACATGCATTTAAATAATAAGGAAACCGAAAATAGCTTTGAAATATGCGCTGTCGATAAATTGAATAATTTGCAATCGCACAAAATCTCATAAAGAGGAAACATTAGAACTTTAAGCAGATACTCTCCGAAGCAAATAGAAACGTCTCATCCGGCAAATTTGGTCTTTCGAACTGTCAGCAAGGAATAAAATTTTTATGCTCGAGCGTAAGTTTGCAAAAACGAGTTGAAGCCGAGACGTAGACAAATTTTTGCAAACAGACTCGGTCGTAAAAACACTAAGCTGCCTCGGTGCACACGATATTTTATGTGATAAAAGTATAGTTTCCAAATCTTCTCATGATATCTCATCTCTGGTTTGAGGTTAGTTTGAAGGCACTAGTTCCGAGCAGAACAGTATGCATAGGTCGAAGTAACGAACATTTATGGGTGCGGACATAATTCGTATTTAACGCGCACCTACTATTCTGCTTCAAACCACGCCGCAAAATGAGAAAACCATATTCGTGTTACATAATAACATTTATGCCAAGTTTATTAACAAATATTTTTTTCAAAAGAAGGAAGATAAATTTAAATTGAACAAGGCGCTCTTCAAAGGACTTCCGTATTCCGATTGGCCCTACTAATCAAAAATGGTTTTCACGTGTCCTAACTCTTCCTAAAAGATCTCTAGTGAAAAGAAATATATAATGGAAACAAATAAAAGTTCCATTAAAAAAGAGCACACCAAATAAATCATTTACAATGAAATTCCAAATCACTTTAAAGAAATTCAGAATATTCAAGAGGATTCCACAAGATTTCAGATTCATTAGGAGAATTCAAGAATAATATAAACCAGAACATTTTAGATCATTCTAAAACATTCACGAATATTTAGCAAAATCCTAAAACACGAATATATACAGACCTAAATAATCACAGAATAGTCTAAAATTATAGAACAAACCAAAATATTTTACGAAAATTCAAAACTTTTGATAAAATTAGAGATTGCACTAAAAAATGTCGGTTTAATTGCAGGGTGTCGCCAGATTTCATTTTCAAAATTCCCTGAATTCACAATTAAAAGTTGTTTTTTACAACTTTCTGCTACCATTTTTTCAAAATGCTGTTTTTCCGTACGAGCATAGTTATCTTTGATTATATCTTTTTTGTTCAACGTGGAAACTCCTATTTCTTCAATCAATCGAAGAAAAAATCCAAAGTTTGAAGAATGGCAAAATGGTGGTACTTTTTCTAAAAATCTTAAAACTGCGTTTTCTAAAAAATGTGTTTATTTTTTTAGAAAGATTTTTTGTATTTTTTTAGGAAGATAGTATATAGTGCAAACAGGGTAAAGTCGGATAGGGATAGGGGTAAAGTTGAATAGGGTACAGAGTAAAATCAGTTACGTTATGGGGTAAAGTTTTCTGGAGCATAGAATATCTTTGGTGAAGAATAAAGTTGGTTAAGTTACGGATAAGGTTGGATAGGGTACGCAGTAAAATCATTTCGGGTAAAAACCAGCACATTTTATAAAAATCAATACATCAGTGCCATGGCTCGGAGCTGTGAAACCCTAAACATTCATAACATGTGTTTTAATTTTTATAAAAAGTAAAGTTGTTTAGTCGTAAAAGTTCTGAAGGCTTGATGAAAAACATTAGGAAAAATAATAGACTTTTTTATCCTAGACATCGCCAGTGCGCACGTGCCCGATTTTCACGTCGTTTCCGGATTTTTCGAGCAATTTTATATTGAAATGTGTAACAAATTTTATCAATTTAAAACAATAACGACAAGTAATTAAGTAAATAAAAGTGGTTTTAAACTTCGGAAAAATCTGAAGTATATTTATAAAAAGCCAATGAAAAAAGTTCGAAAATTACGACGACCCAGCCCATTGTTTACACCCGTCGCACCTGTCATCTTCGAAAAATGCTTAAAATCAAGCCAAAATCACAGAAAAGATGTTCCAGGAGAAAATTTAGTGCACAAATTAGTGGAAGAGCACAATATTAAACAGCTTAAATGATGGCTGAAAAGCAGGAAACGATCTTTAAATGAAAAAAAACGTTATTTAGTAGAAAAGTAAGTTGAGGTTATGTTGAGCAGGTATTAATATTTTCATTCATTCATGAATATCTTTGCTAATATTTATTAACATATTGAATTAAACATTGCAATCGGATTTTTAAACTTCCTCCATGTTTTGATAAAAACAATATGTATCTAATACTCTTACTTGAGCACGCAAAACTATGTTATATTTATGTATTCATAACCATCTTATATGACAGAAGGAAAATTTATTAGTAAATTCGTTTGACGAATATACTTTGGCTCCATGATGCAACTGAATATTCGCCTTCAAAAACTGGAGTAAACATTCACAAGTGTTTTATTATTTGCAGGATTTGCAGTTCAGATGAGAAGTACCTAAGGACAAATTTTTATTTAAAGTGAATGCAGTCATCTCGAATGGTTTCAGGGTCAATTCTGAGTGATTGCAGCGTGAATTTATAGTTATTTCTGTGATTTGACGGTTAATTGCTAGAGATTGCAGTGATTGCACTGTTAAATCCGAATAATTGCAGTGATTTCACGGTCAATTCTGAGTGATTGCAGTGATTTCATGGTGAATTATGTGCGATTTTGGAGGTTTCAAGGTGAATTAAAAGTAATTTAATTCAAAGTTATTTGAATTAAATTTAATTCGACTTAACATGGTTGCTTGCGATAGAGTGAACTCCGTTTTAAATATACTGATAGTAGAGCCGAAATGTTAATAAAACTTTAAATGTCGAGTTGGCTTGAGGCTTAATTGATAACGCGAAATAGCTGGAATTGTATGACACAAATTGTTCAAATCTACTTTGGATATATTTAAATATAATTCGACATCAAGAAATAAAAAATAGAATTATTAAAAAGCGTTTTAATTTTTCTCAAAAAACGTTTATTATTATTATTATTATTTTTGGTCTTAAGAAATTTTTAAATTAAAATATAAAACTAATATTACAACCAATCAAGCACAATCAAGCTGTTACGTTTCTATTAAAACAAATATTATTATTATATTATTTTCGACAAAATTGACTTTTTTAAATCTTTTTTTTTAATGTATTGAAATATTTATTTATTGAATTCTCATGTCAAATTATGTGAATAGTACGTTCTTAACAATTGTTTTTAACATAAATTTATCTTTTTTCTTGTGTTTTTAACTGTTCAAAATGGAATCTCAATTTTCATCATTTTTCAAGAGTTTAACCTCCAAAGGTTTGATTTTCAACTGTTGAAAAATGAAGAAAATTGAATGCTAAATTTATAACAGTAGAAAATTCAATTTTTTTCGACGAAAAACAGTATCATAATTTAAAATTGTCAAAATATTCTAAGTGTTGTTCAAATGATTATACTTTTTCATTAAAAATATCAATTTTTGATTTAAAATTCCAATGTAATTTAAAATGAGTTAAAAGAATATATAAAACTTTTTGAAATCTAATGATTTTTAAGTGAAAATTAAAATTTCTAACGAAAAACACTAACATAATTCGAACTTTGTAAAGCTTGAAATATTTATTATTTTAAACATAAATGACTGCCTTTAATTCTAATTATTTTTCTTAAAAAATACCTTGATTTCAGGTTAAACACACTAAAATAACATGAAGATATTTAAAAATTGAACTATTTCTCCATATCTAATTTTTTAAATGCCAGAAATTACCGACAAATGCTGAATTTAAAATGCTAATTTCCAGTCAGGAAAAAAACTAACCAAGCCTCAAATATTTACCTCAAATTTAAAAATGCTTTAAGTCTTCGAAAATTTATGATTTTATATTAAAATTTTTGTTTGAAAATATTCATTTACAGCAAAAGTCGCTAACATAAAATGTGTTTGACATTTTAAATAATTTATTAGATAGATTGCAAATTTGATTTAACCCTGCAAGAGTATTGAAAAGCACAAATGTTTCTTAATAAGCAGAAGTTTTCCTATGATTTTTCTAATTAAAATAGATTATTTGTAGATTTAATTTCCAAAATTTCAAATTTAAGTTATAAAATAACTTCAAGTAATAATCATTCCATCAGGTTTTTAACAATAATGATTTCAACAAGAATGATCGAGTTTTTTATGCTCCTCAAATAATTAATAGTCTCTTAATCGCCGGAGTATTCGTAGAAGTCGAGGTAGAAGTTGTTCGGGTCCTATTACAAAAATAATTTCAGATGTACATACACATATGTATACAACAAAAAGATACTATAGTGACCGATATAGGACATCGCCTGTGACGTAGTAGACCAAAGTTAGGGATTTCAAGTCGTGGCGTTAGCTGGCAAGATGTCTTCACGGCGAGGGATAATCAATAATATTAATTGCATGGGGCGATACATTATTTTTTAAAAAATGAATAATAACCATAAGTGTATTCAGATATTATTTTTCGAAAACTGTTCAATTAGATGATAAAATCGTTACAAAAATAAATTATATATTTTATTATTTAATTGAATAGCTTTTAAAAAATAAAAAATAATATCTAAGTCGAAAGGTGATTGCAGAGTGATTGTACTTGATTGCAGGGTGAATTCCGGTGATTACAAAATGATTTCATGTGATTGCAAAGTGATTGAAGGTGATTGTGAGTGATCGCAAGTGAATGCACGGTGATTTCAAGTGATTGCAACAAGTTGTATCCACTGATTGCAAGAAATATGTACCCCTCGAGTTCAGAACTTTTTTTAGTTCATATTTAATATTCATATAAATATAATATAAGACAATTTTAAATTTTCTAGTTCTCTTTTTCATATTTAAACAATTCTAAGTTATTTTTTTCATCATTTCCTGGTGAAATAAATATACTAATAAATTATGCTTCTTTCATACTAACCTTTCCACTAAATAACATTTCTTCCTTTCAAACAACGTTTCCTGTATTTCAGTCATTATTTAAGCCGTGTCCTCCTGCACTGTTTTGTGAAATCATTTTGCTCCTGTAAACTCATATTCAGTGACTTTAAAAAATTTTTTCGATGATGACAAGTTTCCACAGATGCAAACAATGGGCTGGGTCGCACCACTTTACACACTTTTTTTCTAAATATACTTCCGATTTTCCCCGCGTTTAAAATCTCTTTTATTTATACAATTAATTTTTGCTAATGTTTTTATTAGCAACATTTGCCATACATGACGCAAAATTCCGACTTGTGAGCACTCGTGACGTCTAGGATAAACAGGTCCATTTTTTAAATATTACATCTTAATATACTTAAATATATTGTATTAAAAGGAATCAAAGCTCTCGAAAAATAAAATAAAATTATTTTCATATTTTCTGCGGCAATGCTTCACTGGAAATTTTAGGCCAGAAACTAATATTAAGAATAATATATGTTAGATCAAAATGATACAATTGACATCTCATTCCGTCAGTTTTTTATTCTATTTCTCAATTACGAATATAAACTTATCTCACATAACAGAATAATATTCCTGTAGTGAAATTGTTAATATTTAGCTTCGTTTGACATTCCAAGAGTTTTGAATATTTTATTGTTTAACAATGCTTTTTAAGGTTAGATTATACATTTCTCAACTGCTGCCAATACAGAAACTTCCAGGCATGAAATTACAATTTCAGGTTCTTACATCTTCTGGAAAGATGTCTGCATGGCGAGGGCCAATCAATAGTACCAATAGCATTGAACGAAACAGCATTTTTTATTAGAGCTTGGGAAAAATGATTTTTCCCTATAAGTGGATAAATTCTTGTGAATTAAATTAATGTAGATACCATATTAAATTCTACACGAAAAGCTTATTTGAATCCTTAAGTTAAGTCATCATTCGAAATATATTACATTTTCAGCAAACTAGTTGATATTTCAAACAAAATTTCCAAACGAAAAACACTAATTTTCAACAAAAAAGTTAAGTTTCTAGGCTAAAAAGTTAAATTTTCTAGAAAAAAGTTGACCCTTAAAGCCGAAAAGCTGAATTTTCAACAAAATAATATTTTTAATGTAACAGATGAATTTTCAATCAAATACGAGGGCTGTCCCAAAAGTATCCGACCTACTTCAATTTCGTGACGCTTGATTTATTCTTCGTTATCCGGGGGGTGGCATCCTTCAAAGTAGTCCCCATTTGATGCACAAAGTTTGATGCGTGCACTGGAGCATTGTCGTGATGAAGAAGCCAGTCACCGGTTTTCCAAAGTTGCGATCGTTTTCTCCTGATTGCATCAAGCAATCCTTTCAGAACTTCAACGTAGTACTCTTTGTTGATTGTCTTGCCTGTAGGATCATATTTGAGATGCACAACGCCCTCATAATAAAAAAAATCAATCAACATTACTTGATGTTGCTTCGACTTTGACGGGGTTTTTCGCCCGAGGCTCGGATGAAAGCTTCCATTGCGAAGATAGTAGTTTTGTTTCAGGATCATAACCATAAACCCATGTTTCATCACCAGTAATAACCTTCTTAAGAAAGTTTTCATCACTATTGATCATTTCCAGATTGTACTGAGCGATTTCTAATCGAAGGTTTTTTTGTTGGTCTGTGAGAAGTTTCGGGATGAATTTTGCACACACACGAGTCATTCCCAGATTCTCGGTCAAAATTCGCCAAACAGTACTTTTTGGTATTCCAAGTTCATCTTCAAGTTCTCTCACAGTCAAACGACGATCTTGTTCAACTGCAACACGCACACGCGCGACATTATCCGACGATGCTTCCGTCAAAGGTCGGCCAGAACGAGGATCACTGTTAACAGATGTGCGGCCACTTTTGAACCGCCTATACTATTCTTTTATTTGTGTTTTGCCAATACACTCATCTTTAAAGGCCTTTGGCAAAATTTCAATAGTTTTCGTATAACTTTTACCGAGATTAAAGCAACATTTTACGCAAATTCGCTGTTCGGCTGCGCGGGAACTAACTCGTTTTATCGGTATCTCGGGATACTGACGAGAAGGTTAGCAGTTGCTGGTGACGTTCGTACCCTCCAGACGTCGCCTCAGTCTCTTCGAGCGAAGGCATGTACGTAGGTCGGATATTTTTGGGACAGCCCTCGTTGTTGAATTTTTAAACAGTTGAATTCTAAAGTAAAAAATCCGAGTTTTTTAGAATTTTTTTCACCAAAAACTTCATTTGCAACTCGAAAAGTTGAATTTTCAATTAAAAGAGATGTGACCGTGAAGCGTCACACCCTGAAAAATGCTCACCCAGTCAGAAGAATGGTATGTTGTTTCTGCACTGCCTAACGAATCAACTAACAAACAGCTGGTAAAAATTCATTATGCGATTTCTAACAGACATATTTGTTTACGTAAAATTTGTCAAAAAGCAGCAGCCAGTCGTAATCAAGTCACACTAAAAAATACAATTTTGATTACTTGATTATAAAAATGGTTCCGACTTTGGGCATCATTGCACTGTCACACATTACAAATCATATTTTTAGTAAAGTTTAAGGTTTTTGAACCGCTTCCGGCGATTCGATAAACCCATCACATGAACTTTTAACAAAGTAGTTCAACTTTTAATCATATATTTGAATTTTTCATCCAGAAAGATCAATTTTGAAAAAATGATTAACTTTTCAACAAAAAGGACGAATATTCCACCCAAAAAATTAATTTACTACTAAGACGAATTAAAAAAAACCATAAATTTTCCACGAACTAGATTAATTTTTTACTTACTTATTGGATTTTAAACCAAATAGTTACATTTTCAAAGCAGGAAGAAGAGTTTTCTGCTATACAATTACATTTTTACCAAGAAAGATAAATTTTCAGTCAAGAAGATTAACGTTCTAAGCAAAATATACATATTTGTGGTCCAAAAAAGCAAGCCCATTTCTGAGTTAAATACTTATTTTATTTTACTTGCAGCTATGAATATATTATATTACTATTGCCATACCTAGAATGCATTTATTTTAGTGAAATACATCACTTAAATACTTTTTTCAATTCTGAAAAAATTCAGGGGTAATTTTAATGTCAAAACGAAACATTTTTCGGGGACCCATTTTAGAACAAAATAGTATTTTTTGGACCATACTATTACGTATATTTACAACTTTGATCAAAGTTTGAATAAAAATATAGTGAAACTCTTCTATAGTGCCAATTTTGGGGCTGACGGTAGGCGGGAACTAACTCATTAGAGCCTGCTTCGCTTTTGTTTGTTCACGCCTGAGAGCTCGCCTGAGTGACAACTGCAGGCCCCGCGCACCTCATGTTACACCTACCTGTGGCGCGGCGTTAGTTCTCAGAAGGGCTACAGAAGAGAGGGCTATTGAAGAGTTTCACTGTAATTCAGGCTGGCCACTAGAATTAAAATCTTCAAAAGCTTATTAGTTTAAAAGTTTCAAATAATAATGTACCTAGCACACAGTATTCATTACGAATCGGAATTTTTCTAAATTGCATGCGTTTAATTCGAACAGCCTCAAAGCTGGTCACTATTTAAAATAAAACATTCGAAAGCATACTAATTTTAATGCAACAACCTTTTCAATTTTAACAATAGATTTCTGAATATATATCTGAATATTGAGATGAAATTTGATTAAGAATGAGTATATATTTTTCGGCGATTAAAATAAAGAATAAACATACACATGCATTGGTAGCCCGAGGTAACTGTATTTAGATTTTTACATGAATTTGTCGAACACACAATATTCGTGAAAAATTGAAGATTTACAAAAAAAGTTTCTGAACTTCATATTTCAACTACATAGTTACGCTTCTTACAACTCTGAACAATATTATTTGTGTTACACAAAAAAGAGGACTATAGTTACAGCAATATGAATTCTTGGTAGTTTTATGGAACTAATAAAACAAAACAAAAATTAAAGCAAAAAGATTAATCTCTAATCTCAACTTTTATAAACAATTTCGTAATCCGAAGCTAGTTTATTCAATATTTCCAGTAGCAAGCACGGACGCAAATTAGCCAAATTCTGGCTCCAATCTGCAAAGTACTTATCCCAATCTTCAATCAAATATAGCTTGTCTATCAAAAACTCCAAGCTTTCATCCTTTAATTGTTTCG
>NC_046657.1:129741953-129757394 GCF_010883055.1 Belonocnema kinseyi | reverse complement strand
TCTCTTCTGAATAGTGTCACGATTATGACATAATAGAAGTGCAGGAATGACGTTTGTCACCTTTAAGTTTACCTCTATGGTTTTTCTGCATTCATTTACAAGGTCCTCAATTATATATTTTTCAGCAGCCACAAAAAGATCGAATGCAAAGGATTCCATATTCTTTACGGTCCCCCTGTACATGTATCTGAGCAATTCGTAAAATATCTGAGGTTCAACATCATTGACGTCTAAATATGTTATGGAATCTTGAATACTAAGGAGTTCTCGAAAAACTGGACTGCTAATAGCTAAGATCAATTTATGCCCGGGATATGTTTCTTCACCAACGCGCAATTCTACATCGCTTGACATTTTGTTATTTAGTAAACACTCATAGATTTTGAAATCTTGCGTAACATTTTCAAACTCACAACGTACTGTAAGATCCCTCAGTTTCATTTTTTCAAATTTTTCAATACTTATAAAATCCGAAAAACCTGTTAATAGTTTATTAGTAACTGTCAGAATCATTTTAGATTGGCTGAGTATTTTTCCTTGGTTAGGATGCATGATGAAGAAAGTAATCTTTAGCGGCCCAAATGAATACTGAACGTCAGTAATTTTGATACACAAAGCTATGTGTGGGCGTTCGCCTTTTTCTTCACAGGAGCAAGCGTTCTCCAAAGATTTCACTTCATCTTTCAAACTTTTTGCCTCTTTGGTCATTTGTAATCGGAATTCCAACAAAATATATTCATGCAATATTGGTGAATGAATTGCTGTTGAAAACAAGGGTGAAAGTAATGACGATAATCCACTATTTTTTTCATAGAGCTCTTTCACATTTTGGAAAGTGCAAGTGTAGCCTCCAGATCGTGATTCTGCCTGATGCATATTTTTGAACTTGTATTGCTGAAAATATTTTTTTTTTAATTTTGTATACTAGATGTTTAAAGAACTTATTGCAAAATCCTTCAAATAGCTTAGTCTTAATATTGTGTGTATTCATTTTGCAGAAGAGTTAAGATTACAGATTTATATTATGTTCCGCGAGCGAAAGCTAAATGGTTTTCTAATCAAATGCATTGGAAATATGTCCACTAAAATAATAAATTACGATTTCCTGATTGACAAAGATGTAAAATTATGGAAATAAAAATAAGCGTAAGTTAAAAAGATAGTAAGAAATTTAGAAATGGCTTCGCTTTGCTTTCTTTTTATATTTTCGTAGAGGCTAGTCTGAAAAAATATTTTGTAGGTTCAAAAAGCGAACGTGAATTGACTAACGAACAACTTTCGATTCAACCTCTCACAGACTTATCATCTGTCTATCGGAGAACTTGAAGGTTTATCCAAACATAGTTAGACGTATAGAGAGATCGATGCCCTTTAGAAAACTATATTTACTGTTTCACCTGGAAATTATCTTGTGACAACAAACAATGTTAGCTTCCAGAGGGCCGTCTTTAAGGGCAACACCATGAGCCTTCTGCTCTTTTGCATCACACTCTTGTCATTAACTCTCACACTAAGCTATTCTCCTAAGTACCCCTGCGGCATCAAAAATCATCGTCAGCTTAAGGTCATACATGTAAGAGTATTTTATATGGATGAATCGACAGGTACACAAGAGACTGGTATAAACTTTGCAGTGAACTGCCTGAGAGCCGCATGCGGGACCTCAGTCTCTCCGAAACAAACAGAAGCGTCTGTTACTACAGATTTGATCTTCCATCTGTCGGTCTTTGGCAAAATATCTGCGACTAACATACTTGCCGCTCCGGTTCTATTCTATCTACTCATCTGGGGTGTTTCCGTGGGCGACGCACGAACTTGCGGCCCTTGATATCGCCACGCGTAAAAAATTATGCATATGCAGAAGAGGTTCCATATCAATTCGTCCGTCCCACGATTCGTGCGTCGAGGCGAGCGGTATTCTAAATATCCAATGTTTTGTGAACGAATTAACCTGGATACAGCTTGCATCGTCACAAATGGAACACGATAGTTGTGACAAAGGAGGTTTCTTTTACAAAGCCGTGAAGCAGACAGCCTTGATCGTTGATCTGAATTGTAACATCATAAGTGAGAAAAGTGCATTATTTCATCTAGATGCATCACTTATGAAAAGCCAAGTCAAGAAGTCAGAGGTTGAAAAATGCCGTCAACAGCTCTTCGACAAGAAAAAAACGGAAACTCTTACGGAAGTGTAGAAGAGCTGCCCTTGTCGAAGGACCTAACTTTTGCTCTCCTCAGATCAACAAGACGTACTTCAGGGTTTCATTTTCATGTACCACGACGGTGTCATTTACACCTTATTATAGCGTAACCGCATTTCCCTGCGGTGAATTTTTTATTCTCAGCGACATGCACCCACTCGAGGCCTGAGATCATTCTCACAAGTAAAGATAAAGGAAAAGGATCAAGGAGAGATATCAAGAACTTATAAGCGAGCTGCTGCGAATGTAACCAGAATTGTCGGTGAAAGTAATTTTCCTTGTGATCAGTGCTCTCAGAGGTGCGAAACAATCACTGACTCGTAACCTGAAAGCCATAAACGCGTACAAGAAAAATGCCAAGGCAATTGCGACATGGGAGCAGAAAGCTTTCATCCGCGTTCAAGAGCAGACGAAAGATTTGTACAGACCACCAAACAAATTGACGGCAATGACTAAACGTGCATAGTATGAAAATCCTCAGTTCGATGTTGGCGAAACCAAAATTTTGGAGAAGACGGAACACTATAAAAAACAAATGGTTTTAGAGATGTCTCATACAGTCCGCAATTCTTTTGTAGTAAAACAGAGCTCTTGAGCGAGGGGATATTTGGCCGAAAATACTCATTCGCCACATGAATCGTTTCCACCACCACGAAATCCTACTCAGCTGTACAAAAGACGGCATTTTTCCTTACTTAGTGAGGCGGTGTAGTGGCAGTTGAATTTTCGGGATCCAATTTCCCCTCTCTGAAGACCCATGCAGTGAAACAAACACAGAAAAACAAAAGATAAACTCTACATCGATTTCTGACGAAAGATTCTCTGCAACAAAAATTAACTTTACAGGATAAACTTTCAACAAAAATCGGTTTAACTTTCTTTTGTTTTTTCCATGTCAAACGATCGTTTTTCCGATACTCGTGCTTAGTTTTCTCTCGGCTCCACTTTGGCTCGGGAAATCGACATATCGGCTCGGGATCGTGTCGTCTTTTCGATAATAATCCTTCGCCAGATGTGTGTCTGTGACGTAGCGACTAGCGGTTCACAGAAAGGTAAAATGAAAAACGAAGTTCAAAATGATATATAGAACGCAATAATGCACCGACTTTAGATGAGTTATTTTTGAAAATTCAAAGCTAAATTTTCTAGAAAAATTTGAGAGTGGATTTGTTATTCTTTTGTTTATTTAATTTTTATCTTAACCCATTTCCGCCGACCATAAAAATGTTTTTAAAATATTTTTTTGTACTCGATGAAGGTTCATCATATATAACGATTGAGGAGGAGGGCTTCGAGTAGCAAAAACATGGATCTTCGTCGAGCACAAAAAAAGTCTTTTTGAAAATTTTTAATTCACGGTGGAAATGGATTTTAACCGTTACATATATGTCACAGCCGGGGGAAATGGGTTTTAATGCAAATCGCGAATGTTAAATTTTTGCATTTCATGTATTATTCCCGTAGACAGAATTTTGTATATGCTTCATATCACTTTGATTCAATGCAAAGCGATATAAGAAAAAAGAAAAAAATGTTAGCTGACAAAGGTGATTGCTATTAGCGGATTTTAATAACAAAAAATCTACATTAGGAATATTTGTTGTTAAAGTATATTTCTCAACTAAAATTGCTTGCTTTTATTGTCTGCATGATACGTAGCCATAAAAATTCAAGATTAAATTTTATTAATCACTGCTATAAACAAATTCTATAAACGAATGTATCTCACAGAAATTAATAGGTAAAAAATTTTTTTTCTTAATGTAATCACACTACCGATTAAATATATTGTGAAAATCATATCCGTTAATATTTGTTTATTTGATAAGCCAAATATATGAACAAATTCAAATTTTCGGAGTTTTCAAGCTAACACAGAAACAAATGCACATTTGGTGCGTTGTTACGGAAAAAAATCGCGTTTTGTGCTTTTTCAAGCAAAAATAAATCGTTTTTTTTCTTTTTTCCCTGTTGAAATTATATTTCGAATGACGTTTAATGGAACAATTTTACTATGAATTAATATATTTTTATTTTATTAAAGCAAAAATAAATCGTTTTTTTTATTGCCCTTGCTCAAATCATATTAACAAATTTAGTTATGCTATAGAATTTTTTAATTTTACGAACAATTTAAATGCACATTTTGTGCTTTTTCAAACCAAAATAAATCGTTTTTCCATCTGACCTTGCTCAAATTATATTTAAAAATGTAGCTATGCATTAATATTTGTTCACTTCACAAATAAATTATATAAGAAATGCACATTTTTACTTTTTTAAGAAAAAATAAATCGTTTTTTTTTTGCTTCTGACATTGCATAAATTATATGTCGATTGACATGCATTAACCTTTGTTAATCTTACGAACAAATCATATAAGCAAATGCACATTTTGTGATTTTTCAAGCAAAAATAAATCGTTTTCTTTTTCTGACCTTCCTGAAATTATATGTCGAATGACGTGTAATGGACAAATTTTGCTATAAATTATTATTTGTTTATTTTACTTACAAATTATACATAAACAAATGCAAATTTTGGCTATTTTCAAGCAAGAATAAATCGTTTTTTACCTGAATTTGCTCCAATCGTATTAACAAATTCAGTTATGCATTAACCTTTGTTAATTTTACGCACTGATTAATGGAAAAATTTTGCTATGAATTAATATTTTTTATTTTATTAACAAATTATATATATAAACAAAAGCATATTTTGGGCGTTTTTTGGCAAAAGTAAATCGTTTTTTCATCTGACCTTGCTCAAATAATATTAACAAATTTAGTTATGCTGTAACATTTTTTATTTTTACGAAGAAATTAAATGCACATTTTGTGCTTTTTCAAGCAAAAATAATTCGTTTTTTCATCTGACCTTGCTCGAAGTATATTAAAAAATGTAGGTATACATTAATATTTGTTCATTTTACGAACAAAATGTATAAACAAATGCACCTTTTGGAACTTTTCAAGCAAAAATAAATCGTGTTTTTCTTCTGACCTTGCTGAAATTGAATTTCGAATGAAACATTTTAATTTACTTGTCTTGTTGTAACTTAATTTTTGAAACTCAACTATTAATTATTCTGTTTTAAGCTAAAAATTTAGCTTTTTCAGTTTCATTAAAAATTGCACTACTAGGTTGGAAATTCATTTTTCTGATCAAAAATTCTGGAGTTTATTTGGAAGAAGTTGGGTTAAGAGTTAAACTATGTTGTTTAAAACTAGCTTTTTACAATAAAAACCAGTTATTCCCTTGGGAATTAAAGTTTCACTTTTTTATGAAAATTCATTTTTTTAATACAAAATGAAGAGAAGAGAACAATAATCAATTAATTATTCTCTTTAGAATAATTCTTATAAATAATATTAATATTGATAAAAAATGTAACTACCCGTGTGGAAAAATCCCCCTCATGAGTTTAAAATTCCAAACAATGCATTTCTATCAAAAATTGGATGACACTTTTTTGAAATTCAAACTCTCACAATATGGATGTTCCATAGGGGCCCCCGAGGGGAGCCAGCTCGGTTGCCCTCACGGATCAACGATTCAAATTTCTAAGTGCTAAGGGTGAATATTTTTTTGAAATCAGAAATTTTAAGGTTTCATGAGTTCAGACTTACAAACAATGCATTTCTGTCAAAAATTTAATGATACTTTTTTGAAATTCGAAATCACACAAAATGGATGTTCCATAGGGGCCCCCGCAGGGGAGCCAGCTCGATTGCCCTCACGGATCAACGATTAAAATTTCTAAGTAAATATTAAATATTTTATATACTAAAAAATGGACATAAAAACATATGTTTTAAAATATGTTTCATGAATTCTAAAATTTTTAAAAACTATAAATACATCTGTCCCGAAAACAACTTTTTTCCTCCTTTTTTTTGAGAAAACTATTATAAGTTTTATCCTTTATGAAAAATTTTAAATGTTAATAAAAAATTACATTTCCCGTCATTGTAATAAGTTTAAAAGTAGTCTACAGCGTAAAAAAAAACAAAATATTACGCGAAGAAAAATGGTAATCGATTTAAATTATTTATTTAATACTTATTTTATTGATATTCCTGTTAACAGATCGTGTATTTTACATTTACAAAACGTCGTATAATAATAAATAATTAGAAAAAGAGAGCTTAAAATTTGGTACATTAACTTTTCTGAACTGTAGCTCAGGATGATGGCTTTTTCATCGAGTCTCAACTTGTCGGTTTAGCGCAGTGGTTAGCACTCTCGACTGCTAGGTGATAGATTATGTAGGTTCGATACCCCGTAGCGTTAGAAAATTTATTTGGAATATAATGTTTAAAAATGAAATATATGTATTCACTCTAAACAGGACTATTAATATTTGCAGACAAAATAAGCACAATCAATTATTATTTATTTTTTAAATAACTGTTTTGTCATATGGTTAGAGTATAGCAGTCCGATACTCGTTGGCACTGACGCAGTACTGTCGCCCATGGTGAATTTTCTGTTGGAATAGTACTGTGCTAGTAGCGATATCCAGTGCTGGCCCAACACTGACAGCCCAGAGATATGCCAGTACAGGCGCCAGCACTGGCAAAAAAAAACCAAGAGGGCTTTCATGGTGGCAACCTTGAGGGATCCATGGGGGAAGCCCAGGTTGGGCCCCCATGTATTATCATGTCGTTTCCACAAGGAACCAGGTCTGGACTGCCCTCATGGATTCCACAAGGCATGAGGGCAATCCATGTGGACCCTGACGGGGGCCCCCTCCATTTTTCCACACGGGTATCTTGTTGAAAACCCGTATATTTTAGGTACAAACTTCTTTTATAATTGAACATTTAAGTATTCACGTCAAAGGGTCATCATTGTAGCCAGAAATTAGTCTCTTCAGTTGAAATTTCAACTACTTTCGTTTTCAAATTGATTCTTTGGTTGAAAATTTAACTGTATTCTTGAAAACATTTTTTATTGTTTGATAATTAAATTTTCCAAATGAAAACTTAATTACAGGTTTCTAGTTGAAAATTGATCTATTTCAGTTCAAAATTTAACTACATAATTGATAGAAAATTCATTTTTTTGTTTATAAATTAAAACTATTCTTTTCATGAATTGTGTTTTTCGTTAAAAAGTAACCTTTCTAACAATATATTGAACTTTTTCATTTTCGAATAAACATTCGTCACAAAATTTTTTTTCAAATTCCTTGGCATTTACAAGATCTTTTCAAAATTGGAGGAAATTAAAATATATACAACTTTAATTTACAATATTTTAGGTTATTTTAAAAGATTGCAAGGAATTTTTTATTGATTTTAGTAGTTTAATGTGATTTTAAAGTATTTTAAGTATTCTAGTGAGTTTTTAATTATTTCAAAGAATTATTAATTGGTTTAGATCTTCAATTTAAATTGTCCAAGGTTTTGAAATATTTTAAAGCATTTTTTACAATTCTTTGGCATTTACAAGAGTTTCTAAAAATTTCAAGAGATAAAAAAAAGTTTACAATATTTTATATGTTTTTTAAAAAGTTTTCAAGTAATTTTTAATTGATTTTTGTACTTTAATGGGATTTTAAAGTGTTTTAAGTCACTCAGGTAATGTAAAATGATTTCAAGAAGTTATGAATTGATATAGATTTATATTTGAAAGGGTCCAAGACTTTAAAATATTTTAAGGCATTTTTTTAAATTCCTTAGAATTTATAAGAGCTTTTAAACATGTCAAGGGATTTGAAAAAAATTAATTTAGAATATTTTAGTTTATTCTCAAAGATTCCAACGCATTCCAAAGAGACTGAAATTAATTTCAAGGAATTTTTAAGGGTTTTTAAAAATTTTGAGAGATTTTAATATTTTAATGGATCTCAAAGAACTTATTTGCAAGAAAAGTCAAGGATTTTGTAGGGCTTTAAAAAGATTTAAAGAAATTTGAAAATATTTTTTACAATTCATTTAAATTTGGAGGCATTTGATCAAATTCGTTTGAATTCTCTTTAATTTTTCCTCAATTAATTTCAAACTCATTTTTGAATTTATTGAATTATGATTGTACAAAATGTAGAACTGATTTATTTTGAAAGTTGTTAGTTGAAATAAGTTTGTTTTGGAAATGTTATATTAAATTTTTTTAACTAATTGAAAATTGTACACTTTAGTATTTTACTAAATATTATTTTTATTTTATAAAATATTATCTTAAAAGTATTCAGCTTCTACGTTTTCAATTTTTGAAAGAATTGTTGTGCATCAAATTCCTTAATTCAGAAAGTCCGCTTTTAATACTTTAAATTAAAATTTTTGTTTATTTTTCATGTTTTGAATTTGAAAATATAAATGAGAACAAAACCTCTTTAGAGACTAAAAAAAATTGGTAAGTTTTGGTATGCTAAAATTAAAAAAAACGGCCTGTCATGAGAAAAAAATGGGTGAAGGGAATTTTGTAGCTAGGTTTTGGAACATACGCCGAAATGAACATTTTAATTTGTCTTGCGCCGTTTTTCCAAACAGTTAATTTCATAATTTTTAATGTTATCTTTTACGATTAAAACAAAAACCACGCGTTTTATCATGAAATTATTTCAGAACAATTTTTAGACTTTTTGGGTTAAACAAATTCTTATGTCTAATCATATCTTAATATATCTTAATATATTTTAATATTTTAATATATCTTATCATATCTTAACAAGCTCTCATATCTTGTGTCATTTTACCAAGAATTTAATTTATTTTTCTCTTTTAATGTTGTTATCCACGATTAAAATAGAAACTACCTATCATACAAAATTTAATTTTCAGTTTAATTTTTGTATTTTCACTTTTTTTAATAAATAAAACAAGAACTACGCGTCCTATAAAAAGTGATTAATAACAAATTTCTAGACATTTTTTGGGTGCACAATGTTTGTCTTATAATTTTTTTTTTATCTTGCATAGTTTGACAGCAAAATGCAATTTTTGATTATTTTTGTTCGATAAAAATTAGAATTTTCAATTTTTCGAAAAAATTCAAAGAAATCTTATGATAATCTTGTAGGGATATCGAAAATTAACATTTTTCTTTTCAAGTACTATGAACAAATGTACAGAGAATTTTTAAATCATGAAAAAATGTGCTCTCAAAAATGTTCAAACTGCGCTCACTTTTCGAATTTTTATCCAAAATGGCTGACTAACGAACTTGGCATTTAGCTTAGGACACTTAAACGAGTGAACCAAAGGGCAATCTAATAGAATAATTTTTTCCAAAGCTATCGTGCTTACAGACAGGCATATATACATACAGATTTGTAAAAACCTGTTTTTCGGATTCAGGGGGTCTTAAAACGTGGACATTTGACAAAAACTGGGAGGGGGGGGGGCGAAATTTTACACAAAGCTAATACCAGAGATGAGTAAGACCTTCTCTAATAAGAATGTAAAAATTATTTTTGAGGACCAATACAATCTTCCAGCGATTATAATTTTAACCAAGGATTAAAATAAATATAAGATTTCAAATATTAAAAGAATTCAAAGTTTATGTAAAATCAAAAGGAATTTTTCCGCATTGGAAATATGAGGTTAGGACTTCTGGTCATTGCACACGTTCAGAAATCGTCAGAATTTAGGTTGGGAGGATTAAAACATAAAAACCTCATCTCTTTCACATTTACTAGGTTATTTATATTATTTATGCACTCTTTCTTTTTACTTATATTTAATTAGCAACACTTATATACTAAACGACTGAAGGTGAATCTGAAAATGTTTTTCGTTTTGACATATCGCTTTCTCTTTACTAGATAAATTATATTTATGATAATTTTAAACTTTTTTGGGAATATTATTAGGTATCGGAAATCGTAGACATCCGTAGATTCTAAATGTCTAACTTTTAAATCCATATGACATTGAAAAATTTCTTTTTAATTTTTAATTTTTTTTCGGTTGACATACCTGCTGCCCTAGCCCATTAATTACCTGATAGGCTGTAATTTAACATTTCTTAAAAAATAGCCAGACTCGTCACGAATGATCAGGATGATCCGAAATTATCAGAATTTCTGAGCATTTGTGACGACCCTACCGAAAAGAATCTTTGAGTATATACTAAAAATTCTTTAGGTCAAAGAAGCTCATAGAAATTCTCCGCAGGCACTCAGGTACATATTTTTAAAGGTCCAGGAAGCTCGTTTAAATCGTCTGAAGGCTTTAAAACATCATTTCCGAAATTGAAATAAGAATACGATCATAAATAACGAGCAGAGAGGCTATCTCAATAGAGTAGCCGACACTCAAGGGTCCTTTGTTAAGCTTTCGGATTAAAATTTAGAAGTATATTTTTTTAATTTCATATTTAACAGCCTAGAACATAATAATTCGGAATCTACGGGTTTCGATGACTTCAGATATCTAACTTTTTTTTTAATGCTTAAAATTGGAATTAGAACGTTTCTCGTAAATGGAATGAGATACGCCAAAAAGACAACATTTTTGAATTCAACTAGAAAATTGTATATCAGTATATAAGTTATAATTATAAATAAGTATAATGAGAAAAATCACCAATTAAAAAAAAAAGTGTCAAAAATTTGAAGAGAAATTTAAAAAGGGAGAGCGAATTAGCCACGACCAACTACTGTAAATAACTCTGCCCGTCCGGTACGTGACGAATACAAAAGGAACATTATATTACCGTCGCACCACTCTTAAAAGGACCACTAAAAGGATCTTGAAAAGGACCCGAATCTCTCAAACTATCTCCGAAACTATTTTGTTTCAAATCAACTTTGTTTATAGACTCAAATGGGCCAGGGTATTTTGCTAAAGAAAACTCAGAGATTTCTTTCGGTCGGGGACTCCTAAGTTTTTTTTGGTAGGGAAATTGCACCTGACAATTCTATTTATTTTTTATTTTAATAACCAATCAGAAATATAAAATAAACTCACCCAAAAGAATATAATATTCGTGGACTGATTTTATAATTATTTATCTCCTTTTGAAATATAAAATTTCTTTATATCCTTTGTGACCTTTTATTGCTTGGGTTAAGCCGTTAGGGTTAGGTTGCTTTTATACAAATATCAAAACATTAGTAACTGCTGCCAACCTGAGCAGTGCTCCCAATGTTGGAAACTTTTTGCACTGCGCTTGGGTCGCGCCTGTCTTGCCTCCGTTTCGCTTGGCGCGCTGATTTTGAATTGTATTGATATTCGACTTTCATATTTATAATTACAGTACAAGTCAGTGTTGGCTCGTTACCTGAAATTACCGGTAACGGTAGAAATTTCCGGTAAAGTCGAGGAACTTCTCCGGTAATGAATGGTAACGATATTTTTTTGAATTTCAAGACTAAATTTGAATTGCTTATTGTTTTTGCGTTTATTTGATATAATATTCTTCAATATTTGTCACATTAAATAACTTGTGGGAAAACTTTCACATTTAAAAGTGTTCCTTAACCTCTACGGTGGGATTTGCTTTTGCTTAAAAATGTATGTGCACATTATTTTTTGCAAAAATATTCTTCCTTTTAATTGTTCAGACTTGGCAGATTGAGTAGACAGCAATTACGTATGTATTTGTTACATAACAAAGTCTATGAAAAACATTTCTTGAACATAATGTTTCGAAGAGTATCTAACCTAATCTGCTGAAACGTTGTAGGCATTTTGCAGTTTCACATCATCATGATAAAAACGAGTATTATTACTATGCTTATTTTTAATAAGAAGTGACACATTATATGTTTTAAAATATTTTGGAAAGATATTGGCAAATACGTAATTTTCTGTAATAATAGATAAGGGTAAGATAAGAGGGTGGTTTCACGAAAACATTTTAAGTAGGTATATAACATAAATAAAAATGCAATATTATTGTTTGCAAAGAAAAACATTTTATTTAATTTTTTCTATTAAAGTACTAACAATAAAAGACGCGTAAGGATATGGAAGATAATAAACGATTACACCAATTTTCTCGTTAAATAAAAGAGTAATTTCCGAATTCAGTCTATTCGAATTCCATTCAAATTCAGTATATTTTAATCCTATATTATTTTTATAGGAACATTTCCTTTTTCTTTGAAAGCACATGTTACTTATTTAGAAATCAACCATTTGCAATGATTCGTTTATTCTCTATGAAACTGATCAACAACTACGACGTATTTTGACATTCACATTCATTCTCATTTTAATATACAGATGGCGTCGCAATGTGAGCGGTAACGAAAGAAGCGTAAGAAACGTTATCGGTAATGGCAGTGATTTTCCTGCTGAAATTATGGAGAATATTACCGCGACCAAACTCTAGTCCAAGTCCGATAACTTGCCGTCCGATAAGCGTACAATCCCTTTAAGACGTCGTCACACGTACGGCACGTACACTAATTGTGGTTCTCCCACTACGTGTACTATGTTGTTCACGATTTGCGCTCCTGATTCACTCATGCGCGAACCTAATATCGTGCTGCTAGAGTGGGCAGCAGATAAAAACTAATTCGATTTTAAAATAAATTAAAACTAAATTACTAAAATTACCAGAAATAAATGAACAATTTCGTTTTTTCCTGAAGTCAGTATAATTAATGTTTTTTTTTGAAGTGATACGAATAATTTTTTAATCTCTCAATTTAAAATTCTATTTCAGAATGGTAAAATTACCTTTGATACATTTCCCAATTATTATTTATGATAAATATTATATAAGATGATGGTATCAAAAATATTCCACAGTTTTCAAATATTTCTGAAAGATTTCAAACATTTCGCAAAGATTCTATATATATATTTAAAATATTTTACAAAGACTTCAATGATTCTCCAAGGATTTCAATAATTTAATAAATATTACTAAATATTTCAAAAATATTTCCATAATTTTAAAAGTTTCTTTGCAAATGTTTCCAAGGATTTCAGAAATATTTTAATTAATTCCCGAAGGTATAGAAGGTTTTAAATATTTCGAAAAGCTTTAGAATATAATTAAAATATGTTACAAATACAGAAATGATTTCCTAACGATTTCGATAATTTTAAAAATATTGCTAAATATTTTAAAAATATTTCAAATATTTATTAATTATTTCAGAAAGATTTCACAAACACATCTTTAATGATTTTCAAAAGACTTCACAAAGATTTAAATTATTTTTACAAATATGACCAAACATTTGAACAATATTTCAAGGATTTCAATAATTTCACAAATGTTTCAAAAACATTTCAAAGATTTTCAGATTTCAGAAAGTACTCAACGATTTCCTAACCATTGCGAATATTTCGCAAAGATTTAAAAGATTTTCAAAATATATCAAGTTATTCAAAAATATTTTGAATAAAATTTGAAAGATTTCAAATATTTAAAAAAGATTTCACAGAGATTTCGAATTAATTAAAAAATTTCACAAAGGCATAAATGATTTCCCAAAGATTGCAATAATTTCACAAATGTTAGTAAATATTTTTAAAATATTTCAAATATTTATTAATTATTTCAGAAAGATTTCACAAACACATCTTCAATGATTTTCAAAAGACTTCACAAAGGTTTAAATTATTTTTAAAAATATGACCAAACATTTGAACAATATTTCAAAGATTTCAATAATTTCAAAAATGTTTCAAAAACATTTCAAAGATTTTCAGATTTCAGAAAGTACTCAACGATTTCCCAACCATTGCGAATATTCGCAAAATTTTCAAAATTTTCAAAATATATCAAATTATTTAAAAATATTTTGAAAAATTTGAAAGATTTCAAATATTTCAAAAAGATTTCACAGAGATTTCGGATTAATTAAAAAATTTCACAAAGGCATAAATGATTTCCCAAAGATTTTAATAATTTCACAAATATAACTAAATATTGTTAAAATATTTCAAATATTTATTAATTATTTCAAAAAGATTTCACAAACACATCTTCAATGATTTTCAAAAGACTTCACAAAGATTTAAATTATTTTTAAAAAGATGACCAAACATTTGAACAATATTTCAAGGATTTCAATAATTTCACAAATGTTTCAAAAACATTTGAAAGATTTTCAGATTTCAGAAAGAACTGAATGATTTTCCAAACATTGCCAATAGTTCGCAAAGATTTTAAGAATTTCCAAAATATATTTAGTAATTCAAAAATATTTTTGAATCATTTGAATGATTTCAAATATTTCGAAAAGATTTTAAAGATTTTACAGAGATTTCGGATGGACTAAAAATTGTCACAAAGGCATAAATGATTTCCCAAAGATTTAAATAATTTTACAAATGTTTCAGAAATATTTCGAAGATTTTCAAAGATTTCAAATATTGCGCGAATTTAAGGAAGCCCGAAGTGCTTTTTTTGTTTTCTCTACTTCAGTTTACTTAACATTATTTTATTTTAATTATAAATATTTGCATTACAAAAAGAAATCCTACAAATGCCCGTACCAGAAATTAAAAAAGTGATGTTATGCACAGTTCTACAGACCCGCCATCTTCGTACGTACTTTACTAGGTATTTAACCTGTTTTCTACATAAAATACTTGACTTAGGTATTTTACGTAAAAACCTCCAGTTGTTACGTATCCAGCGCTGTTGTCGTTTTGAAGACTTGTACATTTCGATCTGTTTTATCCTGGATTCGTTGCCGACATTGAGTGATAAAAATCACTAACCGCGCGAACTGGTCGAGGTTTAAATAACAGAAACAACACAATAATTTAGAAAACAAATTAATAGTTTTTATTTAACTTTAATTTAAATATTTAAGATCCTTTAAAAACGATTAAATGTTCTATTCTGTCGCCGAGGATAGTTTGTTCACACAAATAAGATTTCGCTCAGTTTTTACATTTTTAAAGTTTTATTTAATTAAAACAACTTTAATTAAATGGTTTCTATTCTGACTTCACTTAAGATATAGTTCGACTCAAGTCGACCACGGCGAACCGTACCGAATTACCGGAGTAAATAAAGTTTTTTGGACGGATAAACGTAAATATCTGAGCTTTTTCTATATTCTTGCATATATTTATAATCTCGATTTTTACCAAAAAAGGGTGAGAAATGTCCTTCAAGCCAATAGAATTGCTGACGTCACATAATTTAATGTTAAATTAACCTATCATGATGAGGTGCGCTAAGCGCCGCCCTTATATTTCAAGCTAAAATAATGAGATTCTAATTCTCAGAAATGCATTTTTACGATTCTCGTTGATTGATGTTTTTCTGTCAAATCGCGTTATAGATCACACGCGCGGTAGTCGGAGATCGC
>NC_046657.1:129738236-129741853 GCF_010883055.1 Belonocnema kinseyi | reverse complement strand
TATATAGATCTATGCGAGTGTACATAGCTATTTAAATGCTAACTTCTGATCCTTTACAGCTAACTATTAGAAGTTATTAATTCGAGGTACAGAGAGGAGTTGTCATGTAATTTCGTATTGTCAATCGTAATTAATCATTATTCTTTCTGATAATAAAGATCTATTTAAATTTCTAAATATACTGATTGTCTTGTTTCATTTGAATTATTCCAATGTTTATCGCTCTTAAAACTATTAACTGGTAAGCATTCAGTTATAGGGTTCTAACGCCCTGACATACTGGTTCAAAACAGCGCATGCTGTTACGTCAATTACACGTAACTAACATCCCTGGTCAAGATTGACGCTACCATAGGAGGCAACTCTGACAAATTTATATCCCCAGAACCACCTAGACCCTAGAACTTAGTATAGGGAAAATTTATGTTACTTCATTGACAACACTATTTTTCGCGAAGAACGTAAATCCCAAAAAAATAACAGAGTTGACCCTGATGAAACTTGACTACGTTGTTGCGTATCAAAAGCCTACTAAGCATATCTGGAATTTCTGGAAAAATAATTATAAAAAAGGTGGTAAGTATTATACAGGTCCAATTCAAGAATATTTACTCTTGTAGGTGAGTTACTTTTTTTGCTCTTGATGCGTAATAAATGTAAAACTAACGGAAACAGATGCCTTAAAAACTTACATTTTTTTAGTATTTTCATAATTTAAATACGGTTAAGAAGGTTAAAGTATATTTTCTTTGTAATATTCAACTTTCAGAATTTTTAGGGTTTCGGCACTCCACTTTTCAGTGTACATCAGATCGCTAGATCTTAAAATATTTCACGAAGATTTGCAATTTTTTCCAAAGATTTTAAAAGGTTTGGAAAGACTTCACAAAGATTTCAAATATTTAAAAAGATCTCGGAAGATTTCAAATTTTTCAGATAGATTTTACAAAGGTGTCAAAGATTACAAATGATTTCAAAGATCTCATAGTGACTTTAAGGATTTTACAAAGATTCAAAAGATTTCACGAGAGCGTTGCATATCAGATTTCAAACGATTAAAAAAGTTTTCCAAATACTGAAGAAAGTTTTCAGAAAGATTGAAAACAATTTTAAATATTTTAAATGACTTCACAAAGATTTAAAAACCATTTCAAATATTTAAAAAGATTTCAGAAGTTTC
This sequence comes from Belonocnema kinseyi, assembly GCF_010883055.1. Classification (NCBI taxonomy): domain Eukaryota; kingdom Metazoa; phylum Arthropoda; class Insecta; order Hymenoptera; family Cynipidae; genus Belonocnema; species Belonocnema kinseyi. The sequence continues at coordinate 129,740,673 of NC_046657.1, read as the reverse complement.
AAAAATTTCACAATGATTTCAAACCTTTCAAAAGATTTCAAAGATTTCGCAAAAATTCTAGAAAAATTTAACAGATTTGAAACATTTTAAAAAGATTGTAGTCAATTAAAAAGATTTCAAAGTTTTCAATCGATTTTAGAGATTTTAATGATTTTACTATTATTTCAAAGATTTCAAAATCATAAAAAATATTTCAAAAGATCTGACAAAGATTTTTGAATATGTGAAACGTGCTCTCCTAAATTATATTTTAAAATTCACTACCAAATTTCCTTGGGGAAAAAAATTAAAGCTTGTCGATTTTTTTAATTAGTAGAGCCATCAAACTTTATTTAAAAATTTATTTGGTTATAATTTATTGTTGAGCAACTTTATTCTACATTAGCGACTTTACCCTATTTTACGGCCCTTAAAGTAGCTTAGTGACTTAAAATTTTTTTTATTTTGAAGTTCGACGTCATCAATTGGGGTTAAGTGATAGTTTAACAATTATCCTTGAATTCTTAAATAACCTTTGAAGTAGCATTTTTAATATGTCGAAAGAGTAAATTATTTCTTAAGGAATTCTTTTACTGAAGTATTTCAGAAAATGCAACGGCACATACATTTTTAGCTAACAAGAAAGGCAAAGGCTAATTTTTTTAAGGTATGGTAACCAGTTATTTGACTATTTTATTATAAAAAAGGAAGCCTGAAAATACTTGATTTCTTTGGTTGAAATATGAGCTATTTGATTAAAGACTAATTTTTTTATGAAAAGAAATTTTTGCCGGATATTTAACCATTTAAAAATTTATTTCTTTTTTAGTTGAGAATTATTATTTATTCGAACTGGAAATTTCAATCTTATTCCAGTTGAATATTCCATGGCTTTAGTTAAAAATGTATCGCTTTGGTTGAAGATTCATTTTTGGATTAAAACTTTAGTTCTTCAATTTTTAGTTGAAACAGGTTCATTTTCAGTTAAAAATTCATCTCTGGTCAAAAGTTTAACTATTCTTGTTAAATATTGATCATTTTAGTTGAAATTTAATCTTTCTGGTATCAAATTCTACTATTTTAGTTAAAGATTCACAATTTCAATTGATAAATCTTCGCATTGTTCAAAAATTTATTTATTTTGTGAAACTTAATTGTTTTTTTCTTAAGTTCGTTTTTTTCTTGTTGTGAAAAAGAGATTTTTTAAATTGAAAAATTAACTTATTCCAATTAAACATTCCATAATTTTAGTTGTGAATTCATGTGATTGGTAGAACATTAATTTTTTAAACTTAAAATTTAATTATTTCATTTGAAGATTCATCTATTTAGTGGACACTTCATCACTAATGTTAAAAGCTGAACTTTTTTCTTGAAAATCCGTTTCTTTTAAATTAATTTGTTCTATTGTCAATAATTCTTTCACAATCTTTTGACAAAAAAATCTATGCATCTCCTAGATTAACATATTTCCCACCCAAAATGATCTGAGATTTTTATATTATTTATATTGAATGATTAAATAATTAATTTAAAAAAATATTTTGCATGATTATAAATTAATTTAAATTCGAAGAATTTATATAAACAAAATATTGGGCCAAAATAAATAATAAATAAGAAAATAAGTTATTCGTAACGTTTTAGTCAAATGTTTAATTTGGTTAACCAAAATTTCCAAATAAGTAATTGCATTTAATTTTGAAAATTCTTTCCAGGTGTTTCCAAACAATTAAACATTAGAGATAAAAGATAACATTTTAATAGTGAATGTCTCTTATATTGCAAAATAAATCTGCTCTTGACATTTGGCTATTACGCTATAATTTGTGAACTTTTCCAATCTTTCAGAGATGAGTAAAATAAAATTATAAGAAAAAGCTTATAATATCTTAATGATTATTTGTGATCCGACTTTTGAACAATTTAAAAATAATCCATGAGTTTGATGAAAGGTGATAAAAGTTTAAATGATTCCAAAAGACTTTAAATTTCTAGAAATTAAAAAAAATTGTGAATAAATTTGGTAACTTTTTAAAGATTTCTTGATAATAAAATTTGCTTGTTACGATTCCATAGATATATTCAAAGATATTTTAAGGCTGTTCAATAATTTTCAAGGTATTAAAAATATTATCAAAAAATATCTGAAATATTTTAAGGTATGCTTTTCAATTTTTTAATTCTATAGAACTATTGAAAATATTTAGAAAAAATTGGGATCATTTTTTAAATTATTCAGAAGCTTTTGAACGATTTTGAAGACATTTAGGAATTTGAAAGTTTTTTTATAGATTCAAAATACTTCAAAACTGAAAGATTTCCGAAAATGTATGAAATATTTTTTTTACGAGGTTAGTTCAATAAGTCCTTAGAATGACCAACAGATGGCGCGCGAATCACTCCAAATCATCTGTTTTCAGTCAGCACCACTCCCGACTAGATATATGGTGCAGTC
>NC_046657.1:129711794-129738136 GCF_010883055.1 Belonocnema kinseyi | reverse complement strand
TAGAGCTCCAAGGAGATTATGTTGAAAAATAAAAAAAAATTTACCCAAAAAAAATTGTTTTTATACTTCATTTTAAGGACTTATTGAACTACCCTCGTATTTTTCTAAGCTTTGAAAGGTCCTACATTTCATTTACACTGATTCAAATTTTCCTCAAATTGTGTAAGCTATTGAAAAATAACAAATTTTCTTTAAATTTGTCTAGATTCTTTTTTATATATCTGGATTCTTTCAAAATCTTTTTCAGTTTCCTGGAGAACAAGAACACTTCAAAAATAAATAGTAATTAAAAATTTTTATTCTGTATCAAACTATTTTCCCCTTTAAATCATAAGTTATTTGCCATTTTGTTCTTGACTTAAAAATATTTTTTATTTGAAAATAAAAGTATTTTTCTAATAAGATTGCAATTTTTTGTTTAATTTGAAATATTTTTTCGTTGATCTAATTACTCTGCTGATAATACGTCTATTTGTATGAATTAAATAATTTTTTATTCAAAATTAAAATAGTTTTTAGTTTGAATGTCAATGGTTGGAAATTCATCGTATAGTTTATAAGTTAAACTGCTCTGTTGAAAATTCACTTGTTCGGTTGAAAATTCATAATTCAAGTTCAAAATCCATCTGTTTGGTTAAAAACATAATGAATTTGTTGATATTTTTGCAGAAATCTACTATGTTTGGTTGACGATTCAACTATTTTCTTTATCATTAATATCTTTCGGAATGAAAATATTGACTATTCAATTTTTCTTAAGAATTTATATTTTTGGTCGAAAATTCAACTAATTGATTAAAAGTTGAACTTATTTTTTCAAATGTCTGTTTTTTGTAATAAAACTAAATTTTCTTATTTAAACATTATACTTTGCAACATTACTTTTGTCCTTCAAGTAGTTCCAGGCTTAAAATCTTCCAAGAATCACCGAAAATTGTTTAAAGAACGCAAAAAAATGTCAGACAATGATTATTTGCATAACATAATCCTAATCTTACTATAAATGAAAAATTATACGAATAAAAATGTTTTTTGTAAGAAGTGTGTTTTTTAAAATAGTTCAAATATTTAACCCTTCCCTTGTATACGATTTTTCGGCCCCTCCTTTCTGTGAAGGTGGGTCTTACGCCCGGTCGTTTTTTCACCCTATTAATATAGTCAAAATATTCCGAAAAAATACATTCCAATGTTGAAGACCTTCAATTTGACATATCAATTATAAACTGGTAGAGAAGTGTATTTTTCCATACATTTTTCGAAAAACAAAAGGAGCAACTCTGTAGGAATGCAGTGATTTACTCAACAAATTATAAATTCAGAAAATAAGATAACGCGACTTAAAAAAATGGAAAATTGAAGGTTAATAATACATTTTTAATAAAAAAAAATTATTCCGCTTTATTTATTCAAAGTTAGTTGCTTAAATTTGGACAGGTAAGAAAGACAATAAATTATGTGTTAGGGATTAGCATTTACACATTTTATTATAAATGAAACATTTTGTTATATGGTCAAACAAAAGTATTTTGACAAATGTATGACTATTCTATTAGTAATGACATATTTTATTATCAAAAAACCAAGTTAAAAGCAAAAAACAATGTCACTCTACTGTAATTTTGGTATACGCCGTCGTTAAAGGTGGGTGTGTTGTGTCCTCTCTAGATTTCACCTGCTCATCGCAACTGTTCAGAAGAGACTGGGACTGATAGGGATCACTAAACTTGGGAGTTGGTCGCATAACTTTTTTAGGTGGGGGTAGCAGTGGCCTCCTGTCCCTTTTTGGAAAATTATTAACTAAAATCTTTTTGGCCCTGGCATGAAAGACCCACCTTTACAGACGAAGGGTTAAAACTATAGAACTTAAAAGGAAAGTTTTATTAGTCAGTTTTCAATTAAAGCTGGGTTGCAGGTTTGGGCCTGTAACTATTGTAAGAGGCTTTATGGCCCAGTTTGCACCTGGAAGTCCTGAACCGCAACAATTGAAGCCACTTTGAGTACTTCGCTGCGTTAAATTGCGAAGAATGGCGAAAAGTCGTTGTCAGACTGAAATTTGAAATTTTTACCCATTTTTATAATTGTTTCAAAACTATACGTTAAAAAATAATGAATTTTTTTCCATAAAACTGTTCTCAATCTAAGTCTCGCTACGAGTCTACAAATATTGAAATTGAGGCTTCGGATGCAAAAAGGACAAATAGAATTATTTTGCTGGATTAGGTGGCCACCGAGCACTTGAAAATAAATTCTCCAATTTTAATTTTTAAGATATATTTCCACAAGGAAAATTTAATGCCGCACCTTTTTCTCTCCATAAGAAAGTTTTTTTCTCTGATTAAAATATTTTGAATTTTTTCACATTAACTCGCAAACGAAATAAGAAGTTTTTAATATTTTGTAAAAAACTGATCACAAATGTGCATCATTATGTGTTGCGGCGGACCACTTTAGCGAAAGTTCAAAATGTTTATTTAAAAAATTGTTAATAATTTTTTTCCGAGACGGAAGTTTGAGCAAGCGAAAACTGTCAATGAGAAAGTTGTTCAGTGAGGTTCAAGGAATTTTTCTGAAAAGATTTAGCTCAATTGGAGTAGTACTTAACAAACTGCTGATGTTTTAATTTCTTGCACAATATACATGAAAAAATCTTTCTAAATAATTAAAATATATTTTTAAGTATCGCAGTGATGATAATAATGATGCTATTAAATATAGATGTTATTATTGTGTATGGAGAAATGTAAATCACAGACGAAAATAATTTTTTGATGAATATTTTATTTTTAGCGCAAGTATTTTTGAAACCGCTTCTTACAAAATTGAAAAAATAAAACATTTGTAGCAGTCTGAATAGGATTTTTAAAATTTATATTTTCTGTGAACTAACTAAATTGTTGTTATTTACATTAAAACAATTTTGGTGAAATAAAAATCGCTTGGAGAAAGAAGGAAACTTGAATTTTATAAATTGGAAGACATTATTTCTTTGAAAAATCTGTTAAATTATTTTTTAATACGGAGAGTTGTAACATAATTATTATCTTTTGCAACAGAATATCAATTTATACATTGAAAAACACTTTTTATACTTAATAAACAATGATTTATATATTTTTTGTGTTTTTAATTACAAAACCTCGGCTAGCTTTGAGAAACACTTGTGCCTAACGCTGGGGCTACATAATACCGGTCAGGCCGTAGTCTACGCGGGAAAAAATCCATTGCGCCAGAAAATTAAAACACCAACAGTTTGTTAAATACTATTCCAATTGATCTAAAACTTTCCAGATAATTTCCTTGAACCTTCCTGAATAACTGTCTTACTGACAGTTTTCGCTTGCTCTAAATTCGCTCGACTCCCGTATCGCTGGAAGTTGTTTGTGTACGAATTATGCACCGTCTCGGAAAAAAATTATTAACAATTTTTTTGATAAACATTTTGAACTTTCGCTAACGTCAACCTTCGCAGAGCATGATAATGCACATTTCTGATCAGTTCTCTTACAAAATATTAAGAACTTCCTATTTCGTTGCGAGTTGAAGTGAAAAAATTCAAAATATTTTAATCAGAGAAAAAATTAGTTTTTCGTGAATAGTTCGAAAATTAAAAAGGGAAAACTTTTTTTATGTAGAGAAAAAGATGCGGTATTAAGTTTTCTTTTTGAACATATATCTTAAAAATTAAAATTCGAGACTTTATTTTCAAGTTCTCAAGGGCCTCCCTACTCCAGCAAAATAATTCTCTATCTCCTTTTTGCATCCGGAGCCCCAATTTTGTACAACTTTCAAAATGTCTTAAATTTTTTTTATAACTTTATGTACTAAAATGTGACAAGATGCATATTTACTGGAAAGAAAATAAGTTTATAAAAAGGTAAATAAATTGACTTATAATAGGAATCATCGGGAATGTCTTGGCTCAGAATGTGGCGACGATATGTTAAGATGGTAATGACACCGTCTCGACATGCCAAAATGAAACCGTCTTGACATGCCAAAATGAAACCCTCCATGCCAGACTTCAATCTGGGTGATTTAAGGAAAGCAAAAGTTAGCTCACACGTCATTGACTATTCCTCCACATTTCTGTGGAAGATGCCGTGCATCAGCAAGACCAAAAGACGAATGCATCAAATCACCATAAATATAGGCATTCCCGCATTTAGTATGTGATTGATTACATAACATCTAGACAGAATTTTATCGCCAAGGTTCGAAAGTTTGCGCGCAAACTCCGGACCCGTTATCAACAAAATAAGTAGTCAAACCTGCTGACTATCAGGCAGCATATTGTTGAGAGAATCGGATACTATCTGACACTAAGAGAAGTCTAGAGCGGAGAGAGAGGTGGGGCAGAGAAAATCAACAGTTTCTCTCTGACCCATCTCGACTCTTCCAAGACCCTCCAGTTACTGTCGACCACCCGCTTAAACCAGAGGAGGTCGATGTATTTTGGAGAGAAGTTTACGAAGTGCAGCATAGACTGGACGAAAACTCACATACATCAATAGCTTCAAGGAGCTGTGTGCTGCCCAAATAACACCTGGTGAAGAATGCCCACCGATCACTACCGAGGGGGAAGGACCAATTCCGGAGTGGTTGGTGGAAGGATGCACAATACTCCTGCCGAAAATAGGCAAATTAGCTGACCCGAAGAATTACAGGCCAATCACCTGTCTGAACACACTGTATAAGATATTCACAGCTATCCTAAATGATAGGATTGTTCGGGCAATTGAAATTGTGTGGCAAGAAATGTATGAACAACGAGGCTCAAAGAAAGGCGTAGCGGGATGTCGGGAGAACCTGCTTATGGATAGCTGTGTCTGTAAAGATGCAGCATACTACCAGCGTGACCTGTCGATGGCCTAGATTGAATCCCGGAAAACTTTCGATTCGACATTGCATAGACTTATCATCTGTCTTTTGAAAAGCTTAAAGGTTCATCCGCAAATCGTGAGGTGCATTTAGAGATTGATGCCGCTTTGGAAAACCAGATGTACTATCTCATCTGGAAAAAATCGGGTAACAACTAAGAAGGTCACCTTTCAGAGAGGTGTCTTTCAGGGCGACACCATTAGCCCACTCCTCTGTTGCATCACTGTTGCCACTATGTCTAGCACTTCGCCATTCTGACGGGGACTTTTGCGGCAAACCTGAAGATCGAACGTACAAGGTCACTCATGTATTTTACATAGACGATCTTAAGATCTATGCTAAAAACAAAGAGCAACTACATCTAGCTCTAGGGATTGTCGAACGATATACTGAGGCAATAGGAATGGCATTTGGATTAGAAAAATGTATCCCTGAAGATTCTGAGATCGTCGATAGAAGCTCTATACGACACCTTTGCTCTGGAGAGACTTATTCATACCTGAGCGTGTCACAGAGCCGCATTCAGGATGTGAAATCTATCAAGGATACTCTCCAAAGCAGATACAAACGTCTCATCCGGCAGATTTAGTCTTACGAACTGTCGGCGAGGAACAAAGTGTCTGCAACGAATATGCTTGCCGTCCCGGTAGTACTCGATTCAAAGTGATACCATAGATGAAGAACGAGCTCAGATCGCTTGATATCAGGACACGAAAGGTTATGCACATAAACAAAAGCATGTATCTATTGTCTTCGGTTTCGCGACTCTACATATCACGCCGTCAATGTGGCCGCGGAATATTGAATCTTAAATGTTTTCACAACAAGATTCTTCAGGGTACAGCACATTGAAGTCGCAAATGGAAGTGACCCTCTTCCTAAAGTGTTCAGGAAGCACGAAGAAGTGGGCAAAGGAGCGTTTCTGTATAAAGCAGTGGAGGAGGCTACAAGAGAAAAACTTTCGTGAACAGCTCCTCGATAAGAGGATGCACGGCATCTTCCACAGAAGTGTGGAGGAACAGTCACTGTCGTGTGAGCTAACTTTGGCTTTCCTTAAATCACTCGGATTGAAGTCTGGCACGGAGGGTTTCATTTTGGCATGTCAAGACGGTTTCATGTTGGCATGTCGAGACGGTGTCATTTCCACCTTCACATATCGTCGCCACATTCTGAGCCAAGACATTCCCGATGATACATATTATAATTCAATTCATTTACCTTTTTATAAACTTGTTTTCTTTCCAGTAAATATGCCTTTGAATTGCCTCCGTCCACTCTACCACTGTATTCGTCAATTTTTGCACACCACTTCAATCAAGAGGGGCTATGTCCCCTCCCACGCAGTGCTTTCAATCCAGGGCTCAAAATAGGACCTTGGACGTTATTGTTGAGAATGGGGGAGCTACTGTCAGTGGAGATAATGAGACGAGTGCAGAAAACTTTTTAACAAGAGTGGAGAAGGAGCGTTCGGTCTCAGGATTTACGGATGTGGAATTGATGATAGGGATTCCATTCATCCTTGAGAAATTACCCCTTCAATGGTTCCCATATAACTGTAATGCCTGGCCTACATGGCAGCATTTCAAAACAACTTTCCTGATGATGTACGAAGACATCAATTATCAGGGGCGTCTTGAAGAACAAGTCGCCACTTGTTATCAGGGTCGCGGCGAAAGGACCGCTGATTTTCTAACATGCTTGCAAGGTCTATTCCTTAAATTTCAACGGCCGGTTACCATGAAAAAACAAATGGACCGAGCCCATCGTAATCTAAAACCGGATCTTCAAAGGTCCATTCGCCGTTTTAAGTTTTCTGATTATAATCAGTTAACGCTGCTGACAGTAGAAGTGGAACGCACGGCAAATTTAGACAAAAGAGAGTCGTCACCACCTAGCCTGGAAGATTCGTCCTTTCTTGAATTGGCTTATGCCAAAAATACCAAACTTTCTCGCTAAGCTGGTAGAAATACTAGTGACAGCACCTCGAACGATGCCAGCTCCTCTCTTGAGTCATTAGTGGATTTATTAGTGAAGTTAGTGGATAAATTAGGCTCCAAGGCCTCGTCTCATGGTGAGCCTGACTCGATTACTGGGGAGGGGGGGTCTAGAAATAATAATAAACCTTGTGATTCAGTTAATAGTCAGGGAAACCATTAAGGGAGACCCGTTCCAGGGCCGACGCCACTCCTTGTATCCCAAGACCTTCTAAAACTAAATTCGAATTATCTCAAAAATTGTCTTCAGAAACTTAGATTGAAGTGAACTCAATCAATGAACTTTAATTCTTGAAGCGGGGAGGGAGACCTCCCCACCCTCAGTCGCTCAACTGAATTCGGAAACTCACCTTTCCACTTATTTTTCAAAATCGCTCTTTCGTTCCAAATCTGATCCATCTTTGTGTGTTGGCCTTTCCGGGCTCTTAGATATTCACGGTATGACGGGGCTAGTCAGTAGAAGTTCTGGTGAAACAAGACCTGATCGACTGTCAGGGATTGTTACTAATTCGAGACTCTATGTCAGTATAGAAATAGGGGGTACTGGAATCCATTCGTTAGTAGACACAGGTTTATCAAGAACGTATCTGGGATCAGTAGGCTACTTTCTCAGGAACCACTTATTCAATACATTTTAGAATCATTCTTGGGATAACTCATACTTGTATACTAGGCATGGATGTTGCCGAAAAGTTCGATTTTGCTCTCAATTTGCGTGATAAGCAGTTGTGTTTGGCTGACGAACCAATAATAAAATTTGCGTTTGGGCCCACGGATGAAAACGACTTTGACCCTTGCAAAGGCATCGCATTGCTGTTTGAGGCGAAATTTCTCGAATATTTGATCGAAACGCAAGGGAGCCCTTCGATTCGTTAGAAGAATCATAGTATGTCAACAAAAGTTGATAGAAGGGGCGAACCGGTTGATTGAGCAAGACTTCATTAAGCCCTCAAATAGCGAATGATGCAGCCCGGTGGTAATAGTCCGTAGGTCGGACGGTAATTACCGTTTGTGCATTGATTTTTACGGGTTAATAAGGTGTCGAAGAACGATGCGTATCCGATTCCGTTTGCGGCGGAAATCCTGGACTGCTTAAATTATGCTCGATACATCTCAACCCTATATTTGAACAAGGCTTACCACCAAATCCCACTAAGTGAACATAGTAAGCCTATCACGGCTTTTACTATCCTTGAAAAAGAGCTGTATAAATTCAATCGCATGTTGTTTGGTTTCAGCGGAGCTCCAGCAACCTTTCAATGGTTGATGGACAAGGTCATCACACCGGATATGAGACCACACGTGTTTGCCTATTTAGACGACGTAATCGTCGTAGCTGAAACATTTAACGAGCATTTGTACTGGGTGCAGCGGACCATTACACGCTTGAATGAGGCAGGGCTAACGCTCAGCCCAGAAAAGTGTAAGTTTTGCCAAACCGAATTCAAGTTTCTGGGATTCAAGGTGAACAAAGATGGGTCATTGGTAGACGACGACAAGGTCCGCCCCATACTTGAGTATCCTCGACCCAGAAACGTTAGACAAGTGAGTAGATTCGTAAGGATCACGTCGTGGTACCGGGGATTTAGCATGGACTATGCTTGAATCTGTAAGCCACTCACTCATCTAACCAAGAAAAATTATAATTTCTCTTGGGGGGGGGGGGAGCAGGAAGAGGAATTCCAGACTCTGAGAACGGCCTTGGTGTCATCGCCTGTATTGGCGTACCCCGACTTCAACCTACCATTCTGCGTTTAAATCTAAAGCAGAATGGAACTACTTAACCACCGAGAAAGAGTGCCTGTCCTTAGTATGGGCTATCAGAAAATTCCGGTACTATCTCAGAGGGTATCACTTTTCCGTGGTGACCGACCACAGTAGCCTCCGATGGTTGTACAACCTCAAAAATCCGACAAATAGATTAGCGCGCTGGGTTCTAGATCTCCTAGAATACAGTTTCGAAATTTTTCCTCGAAAGGGATCGATGCATCAAATGCCGAATGCACTGTGCCGTATGTTCGAAGATGAAGCAATTGATCATATGGCAGCCAAGATGCGTGTCGAGGACGAATCGTACGCCAGGCGGCGTGAGGCTGTACTAAGGTCACCCGGGAAGTACCATGGGTAGAAAGTGGTAAACGGAGAGCTTTGGAAATATAAAAACAATCCGTTATTAGAGGATATCATTAAAGACTATGATGCTTGGAAACTGGTGGTTCCGAAGAACCTCCAGTCAGACCTAGTGCAGAAAGTGCACTGTACACCTGAAGCTGGCAATTTAGGTAGAAACAAGACCTACCATCGGGCCGCGATTTGCTATTATTAGCCTGGCATGTTCAAAGGCGTCACGTCTTTCGTTAAAAAGTTCGAGACATGCTAGCTCAATAAACCTGAGCAGGTGCAATCACGAGGGCTATTGACCCAACGAATAGTCCAGGAGCCGTGGACAGTCGTGGAAACCGATGATAATAAGGGATATGAATACCTGTTAGTATTCCAAGACGTATTCTCAAAATGGATTGAGTTGACACCGTTGAAAAAGGCCAATTCTGAAAGCAGTAATGTAGCTTTCCTGGAATTAGTAGTCACCAGATGGGGAACACCCAAGGTACTGCATTCGAAAGTGGCACCGAATTTAATAATGATGCTGTGAACAATCTCATGGTGGAGTTTGGAATCCACCGATCTTTGACGCCCTTATATCATCTTCAGACTAACCCTGTGGAACGAACCAATAGGGTTCTGAAGACCCTGATCAGGTCATTTATTGATCAGGATCATCGAAACTGGGACCTCCACTTGAGAGAGTTTCGATTCGCATACAACACGGCGCTACATAATACCAACCGAGTGACTCCAGCGTTTTCTGATTTGGGGCGGGAGTCCCGTCCGTGAAAGACTTCACAGTTTAAGGGAGGGGGAGGCCGAGTTGCCACCACCCGACGTTCAGGTTTGGAAAACTCGGATAGCACGACAGGAGCACTTCAGGGAGTTAATGACCAAGTACCAAGATCAGGCTTTCGTTAAGCAGGCGAGGTATTACGATCAGCTTCATCGAGACCACCAATTTAAGGTCGGTGACAAGGTCAAGATGCCGAATCACTTGTGGTCGAAGAAAGGAACTCATGTGGCGGAAAAATTGGCCCCTAAGTTCAGTGGTCCCTTTGTTTTGGTAGAGGTAATCTCACCCAACATCTACAAACTGGCATCGCCAGAAGGAAGATTGGCGGGGCGTTATTGTGCCACCCATCTACAGAAATATGTAGAGGATCGGAATGACGAACCGAAGGATCCGGAAGAGTTGTCTGAACTGTATCGCATGTTGATGGAAATCAGCGATTCCGACGCTGAACAGGAACGTTCTGAACAGATTTTTGACTCAAAATCGTGTTTGCGCGAATAGTAGTCAAGGCAGACGGCCCTAGAGGGAGCCGTGGGAGGCGCAATCATCTCCAAGGCAGGGCAGTCCAACATGAAGAACAGGAGGAAACGATGGGGGCGCCATCGTCCCCACCTCAACTCAACCTACACGCGGCCCTAGTCCAGGCCGAGTTGAATGCGGGGTATTTGCAAGCGGCGCCACAGGAGGAGCAAGAGCTGAAACCCGAGCTAACGAGGGCAGTGTGTCTTTCCATGGCTGAGCGGGTGGGACATAGACTTGAAACAGATCCCCAATTGCGCAGAAGGAGACGTCAGGAAAACATGTGGGGGGCAACGAAGGCGGAACGGGATATGTGTAAGAGTTGCGGGGGCCGCGATCACAAGTCGAACCTCTGTCCTCGCTGCAATGAGCTCCAGCGCAAGTAGGATACCGAAAGAAAGTGTGAACCCTGTGGGGGGTTGTTACCCCACAAATAAAATACCCCTTTTATTCTGTAATCCTCTGCATTATTATTTTGCATGATTAGGAAGTAAATTAGTTGTAAAGTCCTCTTAAAGTAAGTTAATCAGTTAGCACGTAAGCAAAGTATGATCAAGTAGGCGGGTTCATTACAGGAACTTAAAATTTTTTAAAGTTAGTAAAATGGATACGTTAAGTTAGCCATTATCTTGAAGTAAGGTTTAAGTAGATGGGAGACACCTCAGTCAACAGGCGTTATACGTCTTATATATATTTTTTACTTTTTATCATTATAACAAAAACTATTGCGTATACTTCGTGACCTTATAATAGGAATTTAAATGTAGAATCTGAGTTTCACCAACTTAAAACTTGATCTTGCTGTTTTTTGTTGTTGATTTTTGTTGCATTATACGGAAGAGATACTATGTGGATACCATGAGGATACTCTGTAGAGTATCCTTTCCGTTCACTCGGTCTGCTAGAGTGACACCCTTGCACCCAGCCTAAAATTCGTAAAAAAAAAAACGATGGCCGGATAGTGTCAGAATCCTACTGGGTAAAACCCCTCCATTCGTGTTTCAAACTACAACCCCGAAACCAATTTCACATTACTTCAAAGTTACAGCTTCTAGACACCAGAAAACCGTGCTCCGGTTTCTCACTGTTCACGCCAATCTGGCTTAACTTTTTCATGATGTACGCATGAGCGGCATTCGACAACCTGGCTTGGTCCAATTCTTAATCTCATTTTTTCTTATATCGTGTGGATTTATCCTTTTGATGCTGACCTCACTAACTTGTTTTACATATTAGTACTTCCACTTCTCTGATTCGAGGTTCACGTCCTATTTATTCTTTTACACGATTATCCATAGCTATTACACTTAGCAGTACTTCCGTGTCTAGTTTAGTGGCGTTCCAACATCAATGCGAAAACTCACATGCTGATTATCGTTAGCGGTGTAGTCTTCTCCAAAACATGATAGTCTAAAATCCTGGACGCTATTCCCGATGTACCAAGGATAATGTCGATCATGATGCCCGTGCAGCCAAGTCTTCTAAATGTTGTGATCTTCTCTTTATTCATGACTGTCAAATCCATTCAGCCACCTTGACGACCTCGTTTCCGCGCGTATCGGGCCATGTCATCCCCCATTCCTGAGTTTTACCGTTTAAATTCCCAGCAATGACAAGTTCCCCCTCGAAGCGTCGAGTGATGTCTTCGATTTCTGTAAGCTTGTCCTGGAAAGTCTTAACGTCGTCATTAGGAGAGAGATAGCAACTTTCAAAAGTCAGATGGCCACTCCTAACCCAGATATAGCTGTTCTCTTCCCCCTTGTTTATTACTGTGATATTGTATGTATTTATGACCCACATCGCTGCTGACTTACCAGAGTCGTCGTCAGTAAATCAATTAGAATACGTCGGATTACCGTATTGCTCAATTACAGTATATACGTTAGCCCTTTTTCGTTACCCAGTTTGTAGGTAAGTTTTTTTGCTGGTTTGGAGCGCCTCGTTATTCGCTGACATGACTACTGCCATCTCTTCTATGTTGTGATATCGTTTTCAGCTTTCTGGTAGGATGTGCACTTGTAACTTCCCATCGCATGATCTTCACTACTCCCATCCTTCCTTTTCGCACAAAAGTAACACCTTGTTTTTTTGTACAACTTACCGCTTTGTGGCCTTCCGTTCCACACTTCTAGCATAGACCAAGTCAATCCACATCCATGCATTCGAAACAACATGGCCGTAGCCGTGTCAATGGAAGCACCTAGTAGCTCAGATTCATGTACACGGAGGAAGTGGATCATTTAAAAACCATCGCTTCTAAAATCTTTTTAGCTGCAAATTGATATAAAATTTCGAGTGTTCAAAATAAATCTGGGAAAATTTTAGTTGCGAATTTAAATATAGATTATGTTATTAGACTTATGTTACCTTGTCCTTACAATGTAGCAGATTTGGAAACAATAGGGTTACGCAGATACCGTCAAATATTGATTGAAAAAAACTTTTAAACTATTATGCAATCCGGCATTTACAAAGAGCTGGTGAATAATGACGCATGTTTCTTCATAAATATATTGAAATCTCTTCAGATAAGTTTGAAGAAATTAGTTTGCAAGAGAATTTCAGGTATTACCCGAGAGTTTTGCGCGTCAGATTGTTTTGGTAAGTACGAAAAAATGCTGAAAAATAAAATACACAGTGACATAACGATTCACGTTAGCGATCAAAAATGATCAGCTCATAGCTGCGTTTCATCTGTTGGAAGTCCTGTTTTCAGTGAAATGTTTGATCATCAAATGAAAAAGGACCTTCTAGGGGTGGTAAAAATAAGTCAGCTGATGTTTTTGAGAAAGTTTTGCGTTTTATGTACACAAATGAAGTGGAAAACGCAGAGATGAAATGTGAGAATGTTCTACAAGGAAATTTAACGAAGGAAAATGTTTTTAGTAATGTACTATTTGCTGGTAAGAATAACGCAACGCGACAAAAAACGAATGCTTTAATTTTATAATTTATGACGCATATGCACATGTAGATAAACTTAAGATTAAATTAATTCGAAGAAGATTTGGAGAAAGTAGAAAAAACGCAATTTCTTAGCTTAGTTCTACGAAAATATTGATTTTATTAATAATAAATCGATTAAACCATTTTTGAAACATCAACATATATATGTTTAAGGCTGTTCGAGCGGGGTGCACAAAAATGTGCAAACTAAACCTAAATTATAATAATTTTAAAATTCATCTAAAATTATAGAATTTTCGTTGTACATATTTGTTGTGCTGTGACGCATGTATCAAAAAATACGCAAATAGCGTAAATAATTCAATAAACTATTTTAAAGAAAATTGCAAAATTATTATCAATTATTACCAGGGATTCGACAGCGGTATCCTTTTACCATCTGTACAATTTTGCTTTTCCGAAACCACGTTTATTAATCTCAGAAAAATTTATTTTTTATTTCCATTGCAGTGATACTGTTGAATTCGCCAATTATTCGGACTTGCCAATAAACAATTTTTTAAAATCACCAATTGCATTTTTAGTAAAATTAAAAATTTTCAATAATATCTTTCATCTAAAAAAAATTTATCAAAGAAATAAGATTAAACGCCAAAAATACACAATATCTTGTTTTTGCACTTATGGAGATTTTTTTAGGCCCTATAAAAGTAGGCCCATCAAGCTCGCACCTCCATAATTGAAATTCCCAACTTTCTTTTAGAATGTTGAGTCAATCTTGTAGAAGAATGATCCTTAGGATTCGGCATATCTATAGAAAAAATTATAAATACCTCATTTTCATAAGAATTGAAAGTCAGGAATTTGAGGTGTTCTTTGCGAAATATAAATTATTAAGAGAATGATGGCGCTATAAAATGTCAATCGTTTTAAAGGATGGCCATTACGGTTCTGCGCAATTGTAAATAGACTTAGAACGTAGATTTGTGTGACAAAAGATAAAAAAATTTCCTAACAAAGAAAGAAAGAAATTATTTTTTTGTTTACAAAAATAAAAAAGAGGAAAGAAAAATGGAAAGTCAACTAACCAAATCCCCTCAATCCTTCAATCTTTCGGGAGGGTGAACACTTTAACTCTACTATATATCACTAACAACGTTAATATTTTAGTTTAATTTTTTTCAAATTTATTTAATCATGTGGACGAGTGTCGTTTAAATTTACAACTTCAAAATTCCTTGAGATTACGTTCCGGGTGCCTAAGGGAGAATCCGCAATTTCTTCTTCGGTCATATCTTCAATCGCGCTGCTATTTATGTTTAGCTTTACCCGCCTGAAAGTGTAATGTCTTTTTAAATATATTCCACGAAGATGACTGTTACTCTCCACTACTGCAAAGATATCGACTGCGGATGTTGTTAAAACATTTAACTCTTTGTTTGGCACTGACCTATAGTTATTTATTCCAAATCCGCGCATTTTAATTTCTGTATTGGCAGCAAAAGTGTATTTTCGAATTCCAAATAGCCGTTGCTGATTGGTTTGGGGAACAAGCCGGATAAATGTAAGTTCTGCAGATGTAAATCCCAATACGAAAGAAGAGCGTAGCTGAGGTTGCCTGAGTAGAGGAGACTTGGACCTGACACGACTAGAAGGTTCTGCAGGAGGAAGAGACCTTTCAGGAGAATGTTGTCTTTTAAGAGAAGAAGTTCCGAGACGAGGGTCCACAGGAATAGGATCACCATTAGGTAAACAGTCGAACTGTAAACTCAACTCTGCAACAAGAAACAGAAATTACATTTTTATTTAAGTCACCAATCAGAATTCTGCTATCTCAGAATAAGAATCCGCTATTTTCCGGTTTTCCTGGTAAACAATTACATTCTTCCCGGTTTACTTTTAAGCGATTACGTTAAGAATTACTTAATACTAATGGAAATGTTGCATGAAATGATATAGACATATTTTTAGAAACATGAAGCAGTGAATAACGTTGTGGAGAAAAGACAATTTTTTAGTTTTTTAATAATTGAAAAAAATTCTCTTTTACGTCTATTTCCTCGAATTCAAATAGATGTGACGTCACTAAGTTATACAACTGAGCACCAATGATCCCACTTTAGCAACCATGTTACTTGTCAAAATTTTGACCAATCAGGTTTCGCGGCTTTCTCTTGTCAGCTGATCCAGCTGATTATCGAAGTTAACCTATCAATTCTTAAAAACAAGAAATCAAAAATAAAAGGAGGATAAACATCCCAATAGGATAAACATCCGAATAAGATTTTTATTCGTTTACGAATACGTTAAAAAACAATTAAAAGTAATCAAAAGTTGAATCGGTTTAAATTGTTGCTAATTGTGTCAACTATTCCCAATTGGATTGAATTGAGTAAATGCGCTTTCCTGCAATACGCTCTCTGCAGTTTTCGTTTGTAACACACGTGACGCGCACGTGTTTATTGGTTAGATATATTTTTAGTAATTCGACAAAAGTTTTAAGTACAAAAAAATATTATGTTTAGGCGGTATACCGAATGAAAAGTTAAAAGTATATGGATTAACAACATTTTAAATTAATTACGTTTAACCATGTGACAGTTGATGTAGTATTATTATCAGGTAGGCAGGTTGATTTAGCGGGTATATTATTGCAAAACGTTTATTTACTTATTTTTAAATTCATATTGTTTAAATCTTTTTGACAGAGTAAAAAACCGCTTGTGAATAATTAAGACAAAATCAAAATGACGTAGTGAAAACCTTACCCCTAACTCAGAATATTGGGTACCCAATTGAAAACGATTGGAAACATTTTAAAAGGTAGGATGGCGCCACTATTTTGACACTAAAACTAAACAAATTACAGGTAACTCCTTAAATTTTTAGTTGAAAAGCTTATCTAATCCTTTTAAGCTTCTTTCAATATAATAATTTTGAATGTATAAATAAGTTTGATTTAAAATTCTTGAAAATTCTAGTTTTAAATATTTAAAATATTAAATTATGAATATTTCAAATAATTTGGTTTGCAATGCCTAATCATAAAATATTCTTATTTTAAATGTTTGAAATTGTTAATTGTATAGTATTAGATCCATTTAAGTTTAATTAGGTCCAAAATTGAATTGAATACGTGCGGAATTCATCACAACAAATGGTTTTCCTTCCATAAGCACAGTAATTTTTTATATTCTCTCCTTCCTGAAACATTGTGATTAATGACCACATATTTCTGTAATTTTTGTCAAATTTTTTATTTAATAGTCTGAAAAAAGTTTAATTTTTATCTTTATATCCAATTGTCGTTCTCATAATTTCATCAAATCTTATGTAACCGTATGGACGTTTTTCGACATTTTAGCATAATAAAGAATAAGAGTTTAAATTTAAATTTACCAATTGTTTTAAACTTTGAGGTTGAAATGCTGAAATTAAGAAATTCTGAAGTTTAAATATAAGCAGTTTAGAAAACTGAATTTTAAAATGCTATTTCTGAAGCTTGCATTTTTAATACTCGTAATTCAAATCAAATCGAAACAAGATTAAAAATGTATATTTTTCATACTTACATTTCAAATGGCATAATTTTAAATTAAACAAAGGATTCTGAATTCATATCTTACCATTTCAAATGCTTTATTTATCAAAAGTTTCTAGAAGGCTTGTCATTTTTACATAAATTAATGACCATTTGAGCTCGGAATAGCTGTTTTAAATCTTTTAATTAAATATTTAGATCGCTCAGTGATCAGAAAACTTCCACTTCGATTGGTTTAATTTGAAATTTAATCTGAAAAACTTTAAATAACCAAGTTTTCAGCTTGAAAAACTTAAACTTTGAATTTTATTGACTGGGGTAAAATTTTTTCAACCAGGAAATTATTCCAGATTTTTTCTTCAATTTTAGTGGCTACCTTGCGAATAATAGAAAAATTTGGTTTTACGTCAATTATTAGTGGTGAAGGGGAAATCATAATCTAAGGATTACCCAATATAACATCACCGACATTGATGTAAATTCACTGTTCAATTTAGAAAGAATTTTGTCCATCATTTTGAGTACTTATATTTCAATAAACTAAAAATTTAGAAATTTGAATTGCGAACGACTTTTTTTATTATAAGATGAATTTATGTGTTAATAATTGCGAATAATTAAAAATTAAAACTTCTTTCTGACAAAAAAAATATTTTATCCCTAATATTAATTTTTAATTGTTTAATTTTATTTAATAACAGCTTGGAATTTATAAATAATAAAATAACATTTTCATCGGTTTTCTGAAGTTTTATGTATCTAAATTATTCGCTTACATAATAAAAAATAACAATTTTGCTTCATTATTACAAAATCAACTTTTTTATTTTTATCGTGTATCTTGATTTTATATTTTTAACATAAAATACTATTAGCACATTTTTTTCGTAGCACCACTTTCATCTGGTAAGAATTATTTACAAAATGTTTATTTACTTTGTTTTATAATATAAACCGTTTCAAATTTAAATTATTCCAAAAAGTTAAATAACTGTCTTTAAATAATTACCGCCAGACAAAAGTTCTGCCATCACGTGGTAAATTTAAAGTACCCAATTGGAAACAATTGGAAATGCAAAATGCTCAATCGTTGCCAATCATTTTGGCACAATTAAGAAACACGATTCGGAACGATTGAGATATTAGTTATATTGTTTTTTATCGATCTCTATTTATTATTTCTAGAAGGAAATGCTATTTCAATTATTTTATTCATAATTACTATTAATTATTATTGTATAATAATACATTAAAGTTGTTTATAGAAGTTTATAAATTGAAGTGCATGTTTAGAAACCACTTTTTTTTAATTTGCATAATTTAGGTAGCTTCAATTGTTCCGCGAAGAATGTCGTTATACAGATATAGCCAATATATTCGGTTGGCGAAAAATTCCACGAGTGGGTGCAATATTCAAACTTTATTCACAGAAAAAAAACGGGTTTCTTATTCAATAAAAAATTCTTTTTTCTTGACATATAATCATTAGTTACTAAAGGATCAAAATATATTTTGATCTCATTTCATGCAACATCCCCATTAAAACAATATGTCGGATAAGTAATTCTGTTCAATAAAATTATTGTGGGTACCATATTGCTAAGACTTGAAGGCAGAAGAAGTTACATTTTCAACAAAATAGTGGAATTTTAACCGAAAAATAATAAATTTTAAACGCAAAAGGTAATTTTCAACACAAAAAGTTGCATTTACAACTGAACGGTTGAACTTTTAAGTATATGAGACGAATTTTCAACAAAAAAGTTCATTTTTTACCCAAATAGATGAATTTTTACCCTACTATTTTACTGCAAACTAAGCAATTTGTTTGAACATTAGGTTTTTGTTTCCTCAGAGAAGAAGCTTTATAACAGTCAGATTTTCAACAACAACAAAAAATTATTTAATGAAACATTCCTCTATTTTTAAATCATGTCACACTTTGTTGTGAACAAAATAACTTGAAAAAAATTGCAGATAAATTGATGAAATTAGGGAACTTAGTTTCAATACTAATATTCAAATATGGAGCAAAGTAAGTCTCTAAATATTTATTACATTTTTGCGCTTCATAGTATTTCAAAATTGGTTTTTTCTAGTAAAATTGTTTTCATTATCATAATTCAAAGTTCATATAAGAATGTAAAAGATTCGTTGGTTCGAGGCGAAACCATTTACCTATAATAATAGAACATCTTGTTAAAAATAAAAAATGTATGGTCATTCTTTATATTTGAAACATCTTATGTAAACCGAAAAACTTTTTTCATCGGCATAAACTTTTTTTTGTGGAAAATTCATTTTTTTATTACATTTTTTTGTTTGATAATTCGTTTTTTTTCTTTAGCTGTTTTTTATTAACCGTTTCAAATCACTGTTTTTTAAAATTCTACCTTTTTGTTGAAAGTTAATTTTTTAAATTGAAAATATAATCTTAAATTAACTTAGCATAAATCTAGGAAAGGGATGAGATGCGATAGAATTCCCCCTTCCTTTTTCCAGTTCGAAAAATTACCATTTAACATACAAAATTTGATTTCTCTGCTCTGCCATTGAATTTAAACAAGTTTTTTGTATTATTCTGTAATTTTGTATTTTTTGTAAATTTCTATTTTTAATTGATCAAAATGAAAACTTTAATTTCTCTCGAGATCGAATTCACAGCTAGTTTCTTTGGTTAATATTGTTGCTTACTTATTTCGTTAAATCTCAAATCAAGTGTGCAAAGCAATAGCAATTTGGCATATAGTGCAGATTTCAGTCAAACCAATTCTGATTTGCGTATAGCTTCAAAACTGTACTCAAAATTATATGCAGATATATTCACCAATATAATTGAGGATAACTGCCAAAGATAAGGCGAGGGGACGAACAATATTCATTTTTTCTAATTATAGGAAAAACTGATTGATGTATTAATGAAGAATTTTAAAAACAAAGTAACTAATGAATATTCTAGTGCTTCTTTGGGTATATAAAAATCATATCCTGTAGTCGTTATCTCAAAAAATATAGGCCTCAAGCTTGTCCTTCTGAGATATTTACATGTCATCAGTCAGATGAAGCAAAGAAAATTTAATTACCGTAATCCGTTAACGCTGATATCACAATGTTTATGAGGCCATGAGCATAACCGGATGAGCGCAAAAAATAAAATTTTACAAGATGAACAAAAAAGTTTTCTGAGATAGGTTTTCAGATATAAAAATCTGATCATATTATAATCTTCTGTATATATAAATTTTCCGTGTGCGAGTGGAGGAAAAAAATTGGTTCTTACCCAGTAATTATATTCACAATGTTCCAGGATGGGAAAAACATTTTTTTAATTCTATGTTGTGAGACGAAAAAACTAAATGACTTTTACTTAGTTTTTTATGTAGTTTTCCACTTAAGTATTTTAAGAGTTTTCCATTCTATTGGTTTATTAAACATTTTGGGTGGATCTGTTTCGCCTGGCTTTGTGACTGAGAAGAGAATTAATTCTGACTTTAGTACATTAATTTTTATTTTCAAAACTTTAACCCATTTTTAAATAATTTCAAGAGCTTTCTCAGGTAGTTTTAAGATTTTCTACCCTGACAAAGAAGAAGCAAATAGTGTAGTGTCT
Organism: Belonocnema kinseyi; assembly: GCF_010883055.1. Classification (NCBI taxonomy): domain Eukaryota; kingdom Metazoa; phylum Arthropoda; class Insecta; order Hymenoptera; family Cynipidae; genus Belonocnema; species Belonocnema kinseyi. The sequence goes on along the minus strand of NC_046657.1, from coordinate 129,717,785 downwards.
GTATACATTACACTGGAAACTTCGGGGACTTCACGCCCTAAAAATTTCGGTACAGGAATCTCGGAGGATCTTGCACATGTTCCTGTACACAAACCTGCAAACGCACCTGTACAGGTTATCTGAACGGTTTCTGTGCAGGAATTTGGCAAAGGAAACTATACATGATCCTGCAAAGGAACATCCACCGACGAAGGATTCTCTGGCTGATCCTCTACAGGTCCCTTTGCAAAGAAAACTGAGAGGAAGGATCCTGTACAGGAACGTGTATAGGGTCCCTTACAGAGAGCAATCGCGAAAACTCATTTCTCTTACAGCTATAAATTTGCCTTTTTTATTCCTTTGAAGATTCAACTCACCATCGAGAGAGTCAAGCCACTAGCAAACCCTCGTAGTTTAGTTCCTACGCAGGTTCATTTATAGAATCCTAAACGTGTACCTGTACATGAACCCACACCTCAATTGGCCCTGTGAAGGAACCTGTACAGAATCATTCAAAGGTTACCTCGCATTCAGGTTCCTTTGCAGGACCCTGTACAGTTTTCCTCTCCAAATTCCTGTACAGGAAACGTCAAGGTTACCTGTACAGGTTCACGTGCAGTATCGTATACAGGAACATGTGCAGGATCCTCCGACGTTCCTGTGCCGGAACTTTTAGCTAGTAGGTGTAATAAATTGTTTTATATATTCATGTGGAATATAATTTTAAAATTTTAAATTATAATCAGCTCAAGTCTGCCTCTCTAGTTTTAAAATTATTTTAATTCAAACATTTAAATAGATTTCTGTAATGCATTTTTAACATTTTTAAATGAATAAAATATGAATAAATATCGATTTGAATATTTTTTTGTCGAATTAATAAGTTTTAAAAAGATTTAATAATGAAAAAATAGATAAAATCAATGTTTTCGTTAAACTTTACAAAGCCGATTAAGAGGAATAGGATTTGCACTTTTTCTATTCCCGCTGAAGGATTTTTAGATGGAGGAAAAATCGTATATTCATAGGAAAACCAATTTGTTATTTTTCTGAATTCGAGGCTTATTACCGCGTAGATAATAAAGAAGAACGGTTTTGACTGAAAATGTTCTGATAGAAACGTAAGAGTGCATAAAATGGATAGGAACTTTTGGGAATTTTTCATTTATTATTTTTCTGAGCAGCCCTGAATGCCAGGTACTGTCAATAGCTTTTTTACATCGAGGAAAACAGCTCCAGTATGTTTTCTTTGTCTGTAATTTAAGCTGGCTGCTTCGGTAAGCTTGAGAATCATGTGCTTTGTAGAGTGACCTTTTCTAAAACCGTATTGTTGCGATTGAAGGATGCTGTTTTCCTCGAGGTGATAGTTTACGCGAGTATCATTTTTTCAAAAATTTTTTTTATTGTATTGAGAAGAGTAATGGGCCTGTATCTGGTTGGATGATATGGATTCTTGCCTTCTTTCTAAAAAAATAAAATGTGAGCTATTTCTCATGAGTTAGGAACATATAAAAGCTTAGTTAAATACAAGAATTGAATATAGTGGCAAGGAGAATGAGACATGAAGTCGGAAGTTTCTTGAACACAAAGAGTTTAAAATTGAAACAGGGCCAGTTGCTTTGTTGTTGTTAGTAGTTTTAATTTGTTTATTTTATTTTTCCCACGGTTTATGTACTTAAAATTATCGGTACTTGGGATTTCGAGATACCCAAAGACAATTTTTTTACATTCTGTGATGTGTTGTGCGTCTGATGGTTCATCACGTGGAAAAAAATTAAATTCATAGTTTTTTGCTAGGAGGTTTTCTTTATTACTTAGGAAAAGTGCAAAGGTTTGATTGGAATTTTTATGAGACGGGATATTCGTTTGAGCTTTGGTGAGGGCGTTTGTCATGCGCCAGATTAAGTTCTCTCTGATCTCTAATTTTCCGAATACTGTGTTCCAATTACTGCATCTGTGTTATGTAATTTTAATTGCGATTGTTCTTTGAAGATAATTAATCCTGCTTTTGATGATACAGCTTTTGGTTCTCCGATGCGCTTGTCAAAGTTTATTACGAGTTTTGATAAGGTGTTCTTTCTCAGAGCTGAGAGGTGGGGCGTATTTATTTAGCGTAGCCAGAGGAACTGCAGTTTCACGAGTGGTTTCTTTGCTACATGTGAGATCGGTAATTGCTTCATCATGTGGATAGTGCTTTTGCAAATTTGTTGCGAGGTACGTCCGGAGATTTTTCACAACTAGTGTAAATGCCAAGAAGAATTAGTCATGTTCCAAGTATAGTTCGCTATAGCTGTAGTGTCGTGGTTAAAATGATTGTTTATAGTAATTAAAATATCAAAGAAGTCTGATTTATGTTTAGCATTATGGGGAAAGATAATATACGAATCTGGAGCGGAGACAGATTCTTGCTAATTATATACTCAAAAAGTTGTTTTCTGCTTCTGTTCGTCATTATTCCAGGCTAGATATTTGACCTTGCAGTCACCTGCAACAATAACCAAGGGTGTGAACAAAAAAATGTTTTATATCTGTTTTTGATGAAATCGCAGGAGGGGGTTTGGTAAAGAGATATATTTATTCCCGTGTATTTTTATTTCTATACACTAGCTTTAAAGCTGATAAGTTTGAGAATTATTAGTTTGCGGTGTTCTAGATTTCCTTGAATTAAAATTGCTGTTCCCCTGTTAGTGTTGTTTCTACCCTTCTAGAAATAATCAATTGAGATCGATAAGAAACAATATAACTAATATCTCAATCATTCCGAATCCTGTTTCTTAATTGTGCCCAAACGATTCACAACGATTGAGCATTTTGCATTTCCAGTTGTTTCTAATCGGGTAGTTAGAATTTACCACGCGATGGCACCCTTTTTTCTGGCGGGAATTATTTAAAGATAGTGATTTACTTTTTCGGAATAGTATAAATTGAAACATAACATATTATGAAACAAAGTAAATAAACATTTTTGAAAATAATTCTTACCAGATGAAAGTTGTGCTACGAAAGAAATGTGCTAATAGTATTTAATGTTAAAAATATAAAATCAGATACACGATAAAAATAAAATCCCAGTGGGCACAAAATTTGGCGACGTCTTTACGACATCTTTACGACATATTTACATCTTTAGGACATCCTATGTCCATGTCGTTTCGGTGTCTTTGCGATATCGTAAAGACATCGTCAGATCATACGACTTATTTATGATTTCGTAAAGACACCTTAACGACATGGACATAGGATGTCGTAAAGATGTCGTAACAATGTCGTAAAGACGTCGCCAAACTTTGTGCCCAATATTTTTTTGTCAGAAAGAGGTCTCAATTTAAATTATTCGCAATTATTAACACATAAATTCATATTAAAATAATAAAATTTTTCATTTATTAAACTTTATAAATTTTTACTTTATTGAAATAGCATCAAAATGATGGAAAAAATTCTTTCTAAATTGAACAGTGAATTTACATCAATGTCGGTGATGTTATATTGGGTAATCCTTAGATTATGATTTCCCCTTCACCACTAATGATTGACGTAAAACCAACTATTTCTATTATTCCCAAGGTAGCCACTAAAATTGAAGAAAAAATCTGGAATAATTTCCTGGTTGAAAAAATTTTACACCAGTCAATAAAATTCAAAGTTTAAGTTTTTCAAGCTGAAAACTTGGTTATTTAAAGTTTTTGAGACTAAATTGCAAATTAAACCAATCGAAGTGGAAGTTTTCTGATGACTGAGCGTTCTAAATATTTAATTAAAAGATTTAAAACAGCGATTCCTAGCTTAAACGATCATTAATGTATGTAAAAATGACAAGCCTTCTAGAAACTTTTTTATAAATGAAGCATTTGAAATTGTAAAATATGGATTCAGCAGCCTTTATCTTTGTTTAATTTAAAATTATGCCATTTGAAATGTAAGTATGAAAAATATACATTTTTAATCTTGTTTCGATTTGATTTGAATTATTAAAAATGCAGGCTTCAGAAATAGCATTTTAAAATTCAGGTTTCTAAACTGCTTACATTTGAACTTAATAATTTCTTAATTTTAGCATTTTAACCTCAAAGTTTAAAACAATTCGTAAATTTCAATTTAAACTCTTATTCTTTGTTATGCTAAAATGTCGAATAACGTCCAGATGGTTACATAAGATTTGGTGAAATTATGAGAATGACAACTGGATATAAAGATCACAAATAAACTTTTTTTCCGACTATTAAACAAAAAATTTGACCAAAATTACAGGAATATGTGGCCATTAATCACATTGTTACAGAAAGGAGAGAATATAAAAAATGTATGTGCTCATGGAAGGGAAACCATTAGTTGTGATGGATTTCGCACATATGCAATTCAATTTTGAACCTAATGAAACCTAAATGAATCTACTACTATACAAATCATAATTTCAAATCTTTCAAATAAAAATATTTGCAAACCAAATTATTTGAAATATTCCAAATTTATTATTTTAAATATTTAAAACTAGAATTTTCTAGAATTTTAAATCAAACTTATTGATAAATTCAAAATTGTTACATTGCAAGAAACTGAAAAGGATTGGATTAGTTTGTCTACTAAGAATTTAATGAGTTACCTACAATTTTTTTAGTCTGTGTTTCAAAATATTAGGGCCATTCTACGTTTTATACTGTTTCCAATCGTTTTCAATTGGGTATCAATTATTCTGAGTTAGGGGTTAGGTTTTCACTACGTCATTTTGATTTTTACATGTTGTTAATCCATATACTTTTGACTTTTCATTCGTTATACCATCTAAACATTATATTTTTTTGTACTTAAAACTTTTGTTAAATTACTAAAAATTTAATATGTAACCAATAAACACGTGCGCGTCATGTGTGTTACAAACGAAAACTGCACAGCCCGGTAAAAAGCGTTGAATTCAGAAAAATTAAGAATTTGTATTCCTATGAATACAGGATTTTTCCTCCGTCTAAAAATCCCCCAACGGGAACAGAAAAAGTTCAAATCCTATTCCTCTCACTCGACTTAGTAAAATTTAACGAAAGCGCTCATTAAACCTATTTCTCATTATTAAATCATTTTATAACTTATAAATTCGAAAAATATTCACATTTATATTTATTTTTATTTTAACAATTTATTAAAACGTTTAAAAATCTAACAAAGAAATCTGTGTAAATGTGTGAATTTAAATAATCTTATCTCTAGAGAGGCAGAGTTGAATTGGTGAGAATTAAAATTTCAGAATTTACATTCCGCTTGAAGGAATTAAATATAATCAAAATATGACCACTTCTGAGGAATAAAAAATATCTCTGTGAGGTACGTTACCGGTAAAGTCAGAAGGAATTAAATATATTGAAAATATGTTCTCTTTGGGAGAATAGAAAACTGTGTGGCGGTCGCTATGGAAATAGAAGTGAATAAGTTTAACAGGTATCTTTTTCTTATCGTAGCATTTTAGACAGATGGAAAAATCGCGCATTCAAAATAATAGAATAATCTTTACTTTTGCGCTGAAATATGAAAATATTAATTTTTCTCTATTCTACGCTTATTACCGGGAGGGTGTATTGTAGGCAAGTACATTTACTCAATTCAATCCGATTGGGAACAATTGACGCAATTGGAAAGAATTTAAAGCGTTTCAACTTTTGATTACTCTTAATCGTTATTAATCGTTTCTAACCGATTATTTCAAGGAGGGCATATAAAAGTACACGCAGAAAAAAGAAATGTAATATTTACTTATGAAGAATTGTAAAGGGTTTCTTGTAACCGTAACAGTATAAGCTGCTTTTAATAAGGGGGTGAAAATGTCAAAATCACTTAGCATTTCGTAAATATCACAATGAAATTAAGGGTAATTATATATAAAAATAGGGATTGAAAAAGATATATGAAATTTGGGATTGCTTAAGGTGGCTTGGGCGCTTTTAAAAAAAATCACAGGCAGTTCTGAAAATTTGATATTATCGAAAGAAAATATACTAGATCACTTTGCAAAAAAGAAATACT
>NC_046657.1:129705660-129711694 GCF_010883055.1 Belonocnema kinseyi | reverse complement strand
ACATTATAATATGCGTATATCAATAAAATTCAAATAAAGACTGATCGCATGATAGATAGCCCCCACAGTGCCCCGCACATTGTACGGCACCAAACGCCCAAGCCACCTTAATAGATGAAAAAGGACAGAGGTGGATAAGCAGAAAATTCGTTTCGATAGAACAATTAGGATTCAGAAGGATAGGGGGCCCTCTTATATTTCAGAAAATATAGAAGTGGCTTCAATTAGATGGGAAAATAGAGATTTAAAAATATATAAGAAATTTTAGATTGACTAACGGATAGAAACGGATAGACGTGGATAAACGTAGGATTCATGCCGATAGAAATACTGGGGTTCGGGAGGATAGGGTTTACTTACATTTGAAGAAAAGATGGAAAAAGATTCAATTAGATAGAAATATAGGGATTAAAAAAGATAGACAAGATTTTCGATTGCATAACACATAGAAAAGGATAAATGTGGCTCAATGGTGGTAGGCTCAATTGTGGTAGATGAAAAATGATAGCCGTGGATAAGCGAAAGATTCATTTGGATAGAAACACTAGGATAGGGATAGGGAATGTAAAAAAAAGATTAAATGTGGATAAGTGTCAGATAGACATGGATATAAAGATTGAGATTTAAAAGAGTAAAAGTGATTGTAGATTGAAATCTTTCAATCTTAGAGATAGAAAATAATACGAACGGATAGAGACTCTATATTGAAAATAATACAAAAGGATAAAAACTATCCATTTATATTAGGCAGGCATATCCTCAGGTTATCCGGAATGTTTGTGGTACGTCCCATGTCTGACATTAAAATTTTTCTACATCCCACATCAATTGGGCGTGTTTTTAAGATATGGAAAATCTGTACATTATATAGTACTAAATGCAGTGGACAACAGACTAATTAAAAATGATTATCCAGTTTTCATTTAATTTAAATTCTAGTTCTTATGCACATTGAGGTTAAAATTGTATCATGTATAGTTATTGTAAGAAAGTAATTAATTTGGGATAATGAAGGAATATTTTTCACTTTGAAAATAGCAGTCCCAAAAGTATTCTTTGGCATCAATGTGCCTTCGAATTATTCTGATTATTTTGGCCCAAAGGAAACTGATTTCGAACATTTTGGCGCGTCACTTCTCAAATTATTTTGTTAAAATTATCATTATCTGAAAGGCAATATTTATTTTAAAGCATTATGATGTACCTGCCGCTGTTGCTAAGGTAGATCATTGAAATTTAGTTTTATTGTATTCAGCTGGCAAAATTTGCATAAAATAAAACTTTACTGATGTCAGATTTGATGAGTTTTTAATCTGAATCCTATTCAGTAAAAAAATATTTTATCAAGGTAAAATAATATCAATTCTAAAAATAGCGGCGTTTTTGTAAACAATTTTATTTTCACATACAAACCAAATGACCAAGTAAATTTTTTTTACGGCAAAAAATCTACACTTGAAAGAACGGTCTTTGTTTTTGTATTTAATTGAATAGAACTCCTTTCGGTGGGGAATTAATTTTACCTGTTCAAGGAGAAGGTGAGTTCGGACTCGGCCGCGGTGAACTGCTGCGGGTCGCGAAGATCCGGAAAGCTCAGCGAAAACAACCCTGATGGGTAAGAATTCGTGGTTAGAAGGGTGAAATTATCAGCAGGAATTCGGCTAAGAAGCGAATATTGGGTAGTTCTCGATTCCTAAAACGAACCCATGTTATGTTTTGAAGAATTCTTTAATTGAAATTAAATGTAATCTATGAGAAGAGAAGAGCTATTCCGTAGAATTTTAATGCGAACTAATTTCAGTAATGGAATTGTGTGATGTTTTATTAATATAACAATCATGAATCCGGAAAATCCCACAAACCGACTTATAAATACTGCAACTCCCTATTAACTCTAAATTCTTTTGAATCTGTTTTAATTTGCTGGGCGGTGTCTCTATGATACCGGGCGACCTCTCACAGTAAAATTGCCTTATCTATATAAGTGGGCAACGACCTTTGGAAAAAGCATGCTCGTGAACACGGAAATCGCCGAAGGAGCCTTAAAGCATACCACGGAATCTCTAAGTGAGGAACTATCAGGGAGTAACCCTGACGCGCGACTCTAATCTCAAGCAGGGACTGAGAGTGAATCCCGAGTGAGCAGAAATTGATGCTGTAAACGCATTCCTTAGGAGATATATTCTGTGCGAGAACTGTAGCTTAAAAGAGGCGTCATCCAATCCGTCAGGGTTGGGGTCATCCCTCCGCAAACAATTCGGGAAAAGATTCAAGCTGAGATTCACTGAACGAAAACTGCCCCCCTCCAGTATGGGTGGAATCAGTAGAGGAACGAAACACTGGAAAGATCGGACTTACTGACTTTCTTTAGGTTTTTAATCTTCTAGGTAGTTGAATCTTAAGAGTAAAACCCCTTTTCTGTTCTCAAGAGATCGATCTCTTAGTGACTCAAAATGTGCCGATGCTGATGAATCTTTTGAAAAAGACACTCAAATCTATGGCCATATACAATATTTATTAGAATTTCGATAAAAAGTGACTAGTTGGAATTATAAACAAATTAAGAAACAATTTTCAATTGTTGAAACAAATATGAATTAGTTAAATAATTACTTATTCCCAAAAAATGTAAAAAATAATCGTATTTTCTGATTCAAATGTAATTGTATGCAATTTTATAGGGTATCAAATCTTTCAAAAACATTATGTAATTATTTAAACTGCTGGAGTTAATACGATTTTTTTAAACAAATAGAAATTGGTTAAACATTAAAAGAAATGTATCAACTTATGGAATTATTCAACAAAAAGTAGCATAGGATACCAATTTGAAAAACAGTGGACATCTTTGGCTGATGTCGGCCCAACCTTCGACAACAATAATTTTAAAGATCATTCATACAATTAAAAAATGTAAACCATTTGATCACATTAATTAATAGAATTTTTTTGACAAAAATAATTTTAACAAAATTTATTTTTGAAATTATTATGTAATTTTCATTTTTCGTCAGTATTAAATATATAATTCGCACATACGGTTACTTACACATATAATCGAACACTTTAACGATTTAAAAAATCGCACTGGCCAAAGATTCAAACGCTACCTAAGCTGCTTTAATTAGTGTATTTGATCGCACACACTAACCGCTTCGCCATTGAAGCACTTGAAATTCGGTTGCAAAAACATGTCCCGGAAGTTAGATCCGCAAACTTATTTTTTCGAAAAAATGAAAGTTGTGCTAAATTTTGCTAGACTTTTGTTAAATTTTTGAAAACTTGGAAAAATTAAAAACTTGTGCCGAGTTGTGCTAAACAAATGCAGTCTTTATTCCATGTAATAAAATTATCTGAGATCAACAAATCACATATTAAAACTCAAAATCGAAAACTAAAAAAACATAAAAGTTCCAAAAGTAGTTCAATTTTATTCTAAGAAAACTACATGATATCAACAGTTGGCATATTAAAACACAAAATGTAAACTCAAACAAAATCAAGATCCATATATAATCAAATTTTGAGTTCTAATATGATTAATCATGTTATAAATGTAATATTTATGTTGACATGAAGAAATGTATAATTAATTGTAATTTGAAATACATATTAATTATTTATGAATTTGCAATAGTATCTACATTTTAATAATTAATTAAGAAATTTCTGTGTAATTGGATTAGTATAAAATAATATTAACTTATCTTGTAAAAGACGAAGAATATTACTTCACATGTATTCAAATCTACGTTCCTCAAATTATTTCGAAATGAATAATGATTCACCTTGAAATTTTATAAATCGTGTTCTGGGAAAAGTTTAATAAAACTGCAGAATTGTTTCCAGAAATAATAGAAAAAGATGTTATGATGTTATGTTATTTAAGGTTTACTTAATTAGTTATTAATTAATTACTTCATTATTGTCTCATTATTAAATAATAACATATATTGTATAGATGTGTTTTAAACGCGTATAATATAATTTGCAATTAGTGAGAAGTTGCTAAATTACTATAAAGTAGCTTTTATTCTGTTTTTAAAAACAGAATCTCAGATTCTCAGATCAAAACCTAACTCTTTCGGATGTCAATTCGCTTTCTTCTGGATCGTTTGAAGGTATCTTCAGTTAAGTTTTCATCGGAAGGAAAACCTTCCGGAATTATGGAGGTTTCGATCGTGTAAAGATAGACTCCAGGGTACTTTTTTTTCTCAGTACATAAACTAAAGGATCGATCCTCTGTACCTGTTTTGCTCAGGATTCAAACGCTAACCACTTGCTGCCGCAACCCATCCGTTTCTGAGTGATTGAGAAGGAGGCAAAGTCCACGCGGAATGGGATCACTTTATTTCCGCAGTAAACATTTTCAGATTTTGAGGAGAGTTAAACCTAACGGTCCTTTTTTCGTTGGTGCAGTTATTAAAACCTAAAGTGAGAAAAACCTATAAATCTCAGTCCCTGATCTCGGGAAGTCAAACCAACCCTGGCGGACCGAAGGAACCGAAAGGAGCCTCTACAAAGAACCCTTAAAGACACCACTAGGTTCCCCTTCGGTTGCTTCCTAAAAAAATAAAAAAACAGCAAGATCAACTTTTAAATTGTTGAAATTCGGATCCTACGTTAAAATTTACATTAGGAACTCACTGAGTCATCGCAATACTTTTTATTGCAGTGTTAAAAGCTTTAAAAAATAAAATACCTGTCTTTTACATTGACCGAATGCGGCTTCAAGTGCATCTTCTTTTAGTAGCAGTTTAGAAGCTTTCCGTCGTTAACTTTAAGAATTTTGTCTGGATGCTAGCGTCACGCGGTGGAAACCTCAGCCAACAACGCTGCGATGCAAGTGAGAGCAGTAAAGCAGTGCTTGAATTTTATTTTCAAAATTCGCGTGCAACATACTACTTGAGCTATTTGAATGCGCTTGAACTCACCTTTAGCAGAAGTTAATTACATTTTTTTAATTTTTAATGCTGCATAAAAAGTATTGCGATTACTCCGCGAGTTTCTAATGGAAATTTTAACGTAGAACCCGAATTTCAACAATTTGAAAGTTGATCTTGCTGTTTTTTTAGTTTTTTAAGAAGGAACCAAAGGGGGATTCAGTGGAGTCTTTAAGGGTACTTTGTAGAGGCTCCCTTCGGTTAAGACACCAATTGTGAAATCAATGGAACGCAACAAACAGCCAAATGGGGACTCATAAAGGCCACCAGCGACTAATCAACTGCTTTGTTACTCTGCTGTCCACCAGTCACAAAATGATATTCTTTCCAAGTTGTACCTCGGTTGTAAAACTTCTTCGAAGAAGGCGAAAAAAACGGAGATTCCACTTACTTGTGCAATTATCAGAGACGAGGTGTATTAGCACGAAACTTCGCACTCGTAAAATTCTTTTATAATTTAAAAGTGCATTTTTTAACCCTTGTGTGCACACCCGGTTGCCCGTGTACCCACCGCGGTACATTTTTACTTCTGACTGGAATAAAAAAAAATCCGCTTCAGGCCTCCAAATCATCTTAGTTTGGTTCAATTGTAAGCGAATCGTGCATTTAGGTCATTTGAAATTCATTTACTTCTTTGCAGAAATAATCGACTTTAAGTATACCTTCTTGGTGGACATACCCAGGGTACCAACCATAGGAAAAATTCAATTTTGAATGGATTGGAACTTCTCTATCAAAATATTTGACTTATTTAAGTGAAATTGGTTGATTAATGATAAAATATATGAAAGTTAAGATGATAAAAAACTTTATTGTTCACATTCTTGACATCTGTGTTTACATATCTGCACCACCGAAAAAGACGATTTGCACTGACTACAGCGATGTCGCAGACTGATGCAACACCTTCGCCTCGCCTTTTAAACGAGCTACAGTATGTATATTGTTTTAAAAATGCCTCTGGAACTCACTTCTGATGTTGATTTATTCAGGGATGCCACTCCATCCCCTTTTTTCCCTATTCCCCTTTTTTCCCCTTTTTCCCCTTAAATTTGAAAAATCCCCTTAAATCCCTAAAATCGAGAATTTTG
>NC_046657.1:129695841-129705560 GCF_010883055.1 Belonocnema kinseyi | reverse complement strand
TGAATAGTTTAGAAAAGTTGCGTACTAAGGAAAAAGAAAAGCGAAATAAAGTAGATCAATTGCGAAAAAAAATCGAGAAAAAGAAGTCTGAATTAATTAAGTATGCTGTGTCAAGAAAAAAAAAGAAACTGTGTGTTAATTAGAAGAGGTCGTTTCGATGCTTAATAATAAAATAACAATTGACAAAAAATGTAATATTTATTAATGTATTTTCACTCCCCTTACACTTTTAAAAAATCCCGTTTTTTTAAAAAAAAATCCCCTTTTTTCCCTAAATTTGAACGGCTGAACCAGTTGCATCCCTGTTTATTGAAATAAACGAGAAAGAAAAGATTTATATGGCATATATATTTAAAAAAATGAAAAAGGAGGTGGGTACACGGGTACCCTGGGTAACAAACATTGGGTTACTTATTCAGTCTTGTAGTCTAAACCGAAAATTCCTACACCACGAGATTTATCAAAGAAATGTTAAAGTAGTTCGGCTATTTGTATGCAGATTAATATAAGTAAATTGTTTTTTAAATAATGATAAAATTTAGATTTAAATTTTCATTTGACTTGAACCTAGTAAAAGTCATTTTTCACGCTCCGTAGTTGGCAGAATAACCACAAGTCGAAAAAGTTGAGAAATTGAATGTAACCTGCAATAGATAGGCAACAAAATCATTATTTGAATTTTCGCGCACTTTCCGATTCCAGCAGAAGCAGCCTGCCAACTTTAGTAAATGCCACACTCTTCTCGTCATATTTTACCTCGATGTATTTTGCTAAAATCCAGCTCATACCCTGGAAGCAAGTAGAAATGAGCAGTAATTCAAATTTCACCTGATATTTTCTGTCTCCAAAACTGCTCCTCTAACAATATTCAGCGTGTTTTAAACCCTAAATTAACCATTTTTGTAGTCCGCGAAAGGCCTCTACATAAGATCCCATGTGTTTTGACACGAAATTAAACAGTAATAATTCAAATTTTGACCTGAAAAAGAGCCATAAGAAAGGCATTATGTGAAATAGGACATATTTTTCTACCGAAAAAAACAACTAATTTTAATGGTTTTTTTTATCTGACGGATCCAATACCCGGACTACTTTAAATGCAAATTCAAAATACTTATCGTCACTTCACTTGTCTTTAAATGTTAAAAATACTTTTAAATCATTGATAATTCTTCATTTACAATATTTTTTACAATTACAATTACAATATTTTTGAATTAACGCTTTTCTGGCATTATTTCAATTTCTAAGGTTGGCGATATGTGGCGATTTCAAACCACAGAATGGCACCGTCAGTGCTTGGTCACCTGGCAAGTGGCAACCCTGTGCGTTCATATATTAGTATCAGCAGGGCCCGCGCTGTATATTTGGTTACCTGTGTGCAACAGTATTTATCCGCCCCCCCCTTCCCTTTTTCTTTGAAGAAAAGAAAAAAGCCATTTTCTACATACGTATGCTTTATTTTTATTTAAACATTATTTATATTATTTACATTATTATTTATATTATTAATACTATTTACATTATCATCATACACATTATTTACATATAATAAGGATTCAAAAAAAATTTTGCTCACCTTGCTTGAATCTGGGAAAATTCTTCAAACAGTTCAGACACATCCGATAAATTCGTAATCAGTGGCAGTCTTTTGCCGCTATTGCGGTTCGCAAGTAGTTTCTTATAATTTTCAATTTTGGAAAGGATTGCTCCGCGCTTGCGACAGATATAGGCAAAGTTTTCAAAATTCCGTATGTTATGAACGTGTTTGGAAACACGAGATGCAAGTTTTCTTTTAGTCTGAACGTAAAAACTTCATTTGCACTCATGTTCGGCTTGAGGTAAATTCTTAACGCCATAAGTTCATCATACAAACCCAATGGGCACAAAGTTTTGCGACGCCTTTACAACAACGTTATGACATCTTTAAGACAACTTTACGACATCCTATGTCCATGTCGCTTAGGTGTCTTTACGATATCGTAAATAAGTCGTATGATCTGACGATGTCTGTACAATATCGCACAGACACCGAAACGACATGGACATACGATGTCGCAAAGTTGTCGTAAAGATGTCGTATTGATGTCGTAAAGACTTTGCCAAATTGTGTGCCCACTGGGAATCCACGCCTATTATATCTGAGCGATTTTCATCCCTGTAAGATTTTCTTGTAAATTCTTGCACTTTACAAGAATGTCTAACTTATTCATCTTTAAAAGGGTAGTTAAACACAAAACCGAAAATATTTTCAAATTGTCTAATAAACTCAAACCGCTCTTGCAAGGAAATGATTATTACGTCCAAGATTGTGAAGTAAAAATCAACTTTAAAACTTTTCTCGGGATCATCTTCTCTTTGTCGCATACCCATCAGGTTTTTAAACTTGATGTCTACCTTTAAAGTTGTTGCTAAATGTGTGACTTTAGTCAGATATTCTTTGAAAGCTTCGTCAATTCTTTTTTCAGTGAAAAACATACATATAAATCTTCAAGAATTTTAAAAGATTGCGGGAGATTCATGTGAGGATCTTGCAAAAGCTTACTGGCCAAATTAATCTTTAATAAAACTTCATTCCATATTACAATGGAACACATGAACTTAAAGCTCTTGATTTTTGTTGCTTAGCATAAGGCTTGGTGTCTCGCTGACATATCACTGTCTTCCTCAGAGATTTTAATTAAACTATCATGAACTTTATCAATGTGGTCTCGCAAAGGTCTTACAGAGTAATTCCTGAAAGACCATCGCGGCTCTGATAGCGGTTTTAGTGTTAATTATAGAAACTAAAAAATTATTGAGGATTTGAGGATTTTAATCTATTCAACCCAGTCCTACTTTTGATTTCGTAAATTCACAGCAATTATTTGTGCCATAAATACTTCATGCTGAAATATTATGGATATGTTTGTAAAGGAAATGGGTACCAGACGGAAATTCAGGGAAAATCGAGGGAAAATCCCAGAAGACAAAGGCACAAGCAAAGGCCATGATTGGTGCCGTTTATATTCAGTGCAGTTTGCCCCCCCCCCCCCCAATAAGAACCAAGCTTAGGCGCTCGTGTGCCCCGCACACATTGCACCCAATTACGCGCCGACCCTGAGCATCAGTGTAGTATTCTAGTGTTAGTAGTAGCGATGAAGCGAAAATTCGTAATTGTTTGTTATTTTCGTAGAAATCACATTTCAATTTGCGGTAGAATCAAAAAGTTAAAATCTAAAATTTTTGGAGTTTTGTTATTGTTAAATGGTGTTTCTAATAGATTAAATAATGTTTTTATGGTCGCAAATTTATTTTTTGAAATGTGATATTTTACTTTAGAAAATGAAGACACTTTTTAAGATAAAAACATATTTATTTTAGAACTTGTGAATACTCTTTTATTTGAGGCTGCATTAATTATAACATACGTAATTTTTTTAAATTTTGAATTATCACTGACAGCATGTCAACCAAAGAGAATTATATACAATCTTTTATCAAAAAAAAGCCTTACTTAATTGCGATGAATTGATAATAGAATAAAAAAATTCATTTTTTCTGGGCGAAAAAGGCATAATATCTATAATATTCAGTCAAATATGTTCTTCTTCCGAATTTTTTATACTTAAGATTTTAAATAAGATTTCAGCGAATTTGATCAAAGTTTAGATAAAAAGTCCATTCATTTTTCTCTATAGAGTTTAAATTACAGTAAAATATTTTATTCGGAAAGAGATTCAAGAAAATAGTTCCTAAAAGGTATTAAAAAGTCTGCAAGATTTTATTTAATGGTAAACGACTTTTTATGTGATTTGTAAAAAATAATTTAGAAAATAAGTAATCAAAAAATTGAGAATTCGGGCTAATAGAATTCCCTTGCCAGTCACTGAAAAATAGAAATGCGCAGTGAAAGTTTTCCGTAGCACCGCGCACTTGACGCGTCTTGCCTGTTGTGCATCTTTTGTATTATTTACCTAGTGATCTTGCTTGTGATTTTATTTTCTTAAAGGGTATCATTTAGGTGTGAATTTTCTTTGATGGAGAAATAACAGGTAATTTGTTTTCTGATCGGGATTATTGTTTGATTCTTAGATTTAATGTAAAAATTTATTGAATCAAATTAAATTAAACTCCATGTCATATTGCATAATACGAGATTCATAGCTTTTATTTCAATTGAAATTTGAAAGCTCAAGCGCATCCCTGTGAAGTTGTACCGTCATTATTAAAAATTCAATGTTTTTTAGAGTGCTGGGTGCCTTTTCCACAGTTCTGGAGTTCTTTATACGTTTATGCAATATTTCTGATCACTGGAGCATTGAAAAATCACTTTTCAAAAGGGGAAGCTAACTTCACGCCCCCCCCCCCAATTTTGCAGAAGTGAAATTTTTTTGGAGTTCCGGGTAGATTAAACATAGTTCTCGACTGCCTGATGATTTTTAAAAGTAGTTTTGGTTAATAACGCCAGACAACCGGGTTTTTAAAAAAATAGATAGCTCCAAACTTTTAAAAAAATTATCTTTTTTTGCATGATCCTCTGGTTCCGTAAGAGTTCTGGGGTTCTTTGATAAAAAAATTAAAATTGAAAAAATAGTCAAAAAACAACATTTTCAAAAATACAAAATGTTCATAATATACAAAAATTTTTCGATCAAATAATCCAAAAGTTCTCTTTAGAGTTCTACACCCATCAACACGAGTTCTACAAAAAAGTCCCTCGATACTTGTTGATCAATTAAAAATTCGAAGAACTGCAGCACTTTTAAAACATTCTTTGATTATAAAATCTTGAGGTATCTAAAAGTTTTGATCAGAGTTCTGGAATTGTTCATGCTGGATATAAAAAAAGTGTTATAAGACTTTTCCATCACGTCAAAATTTGAAGAACTATGGCACTTTTAAGAAAATCCAAAATTTTGGAATTTCGAAATGTTGAGAGTTTTAAGAGTTCTAATCAAAGTTCTGGATTTCTTAATAGAAGCTTTACGAAAAAGTGTTATAAAAATTTTCGATCAAGTCAAAATTCGAAGAACTATGGCACTTTTGGAAAGTACAAAACCCTTTTAAGAAACCCAAAATTTTTTATCTTTACCGATTTTAAGAGTTCTGATTAGAGTTCTGGACTTCTTTATGAGAGTTCGGCAAGAAAGTGTTATACAAATTTTCGATCAAGTCAAAATTCGAGGAAGTATGGCACTTTTAGAAGATCCAAAATTTTGGAATTCCAAAATGTTAAAGGTTCTAAGAGATCTGATCGGATAAAGTACCAAACCGGTTTAAGAAAACCCATAATTTTCATCTTTAGCGCTTTTGAAAGTTCTAAATCTTATGATTAGAGTTCTGGAATTCTTCATGAGAGCTCTACAAGAAAGTGGTATGAAAATTGTCTATCAATTTAAAATTTGATCAACTACGGTACTTTTAGAAAATCCAAAATGTTAAGAGTTCTAAGAGTTCTGATCGGAGTTCTGGACTTCCTCATGGCAGATATACAAAAAAAGTGTCATACAACTTTTCGATCATGTCAAAATTCAAGGAAATATAGCACTTTTAAGAAAATCCAAAATTTTGGAATTCTAAAATATAAAGAGTTCCAATAGTTTTGATCGAAGTCCTGTACTTATTAATGACAGCTCTACAAAAAAGTGTTATAACGCTTTTCGATCGCATCATAATTCGGAGAAATGCGGCATTTTAAAAATAATCCATATCTAGAGAAAATTCCATAATAGTGTCAAACCCTAAACTCAAATCTGCGACAACTTATTTTAGTTTTCTTCTTTTCGTTGCAAGTCACATATCGTTGAAATCGCAAAAAAACCTAGACTCCGAGTATACTATTTTTAAATTGCTAATTGTAAAATGTAAAGAATTTTATATTTCACAGTTTATTCTTCTGGTCACAGCATTCGGGCTTAGGTGGCGACCTGAGGGAAAGTCGAGGGGAGAGACTTAGCCGAGTAGGTAGATGACAATCAAATGAAGATTGCATGATTTAACTTACCTTTATTATTCAAAACAGAGCAGTGATCTCTTAAGATTAATAAATTTTCTATCTGTTGTTATGCTTAATCTGAGAAAAAAGCACGTGCTATAATATAATCATGATTTACGGCCTCCTTTAAGTAAAAGTATCTAGTAGATATCTGCAGATATCGTAATCACCTAAGCTCTACCAAAGGTCTATGGACGCACCCAAATTACGCCAGCGGTCAACGATCCTCCCAACCTGAAACCTGAGTTGCCGACAAATGTATTTTCTGTTTCCTTACTATGTTCTAGCTAGAATGTAAAAGTCAAATGTATTTTTTATATTTCTGCATGAAACATATAATTATTAATATTATTTGAAATTGTCTGTGTTAAGGATGCGAAAAGGATGCATTGGCGAATCGTCAAATAAAAAGAATCCTTTAAAATAATCAGAATTTCAGTTTCAGTTAAAGAGCAGTGACAAACAATGTTAGGTTTTTGTACATATTAATACTTTCTTTTAGAAAGAAGCTAATATTTTTTTAATGAATCTTCAACAACAAAATGAATTTTTAATTCATTAGTTTAATTTTTAGCCCAAATTATAAATGTTCAAGAAATGTGAATAAACTTTTATCAAAAAAGATAAATTTTCGACAAGAATTTAAGTAGTTACATTTACAGTTAAAAAAATATATTTTTCATTTAAAAAAATTTATTTTGAATTGAAAAGAATCATTTTTGATCGAAGAATATAATTTTTACCCAAAAAGATGAATTAGGTAGCAAGAAGATGAGTATTCTACAATCACAGGATCATGGTATAAGCTTTAAGTTCTAACAGAATTTGCAAAAATGTACCGCTTATGGTAAGTTCTGTTTTTCAAAACTATTATTTAAATGCAAATAAAGCAACGAAAATATATCAAAATGATTTTTTTCACTTATTGTAAAAATACCATTTTGACTTCTTGTTTTTCAAATGTTAAAAAAATATTCAGAGTACGTTGTCTGCTAATTCCAAAGCGACGTGACACATTTTCTCTATAAAAAAAATAATCTGCTGATTTTAAAGAATTTTAAGTAAATACAAAAAGGTATCATTGATTTCTATTTAACTGTAATAAAATGATAAAACTACAAATTTAAATGCATAACAAAATTATTTTATTGAAATAGAAAAGAAAGCAAATATTGAGGCAATCTTAGTGCATCATAGTTATTCACACCAAAAAGAAAGGCAATTGTGAGTTACAAAGTTCGTGAAAATATAGTGAATAACCTTAAATATAAACCATTTTTAACCTATCTAAATGGATAGTGTCATGGCACTGGAGCAACATTATTTCGATTATCCAAAGAAGTAAAATAGGTTTCGGAATAATTTTCTATTGGGTACGAACATGACCTTGATATTAACCGGATATGACAGGCAGCGCCCGTGGCGGCCAAAACCTGAAATTCCAAGCGGATAGAAATTTGACATTTACACAAGTTAGCACGTATGCATTGTTTTCAAATATAATAAATAGATGATTGCTTTGAAAAAGTATGTAACATTTTTCAAAACGCAACTAAATAATAGAGAAAACTTTCTTGCAAAAAGATTTAGTGGAAAAATTGTCTTTTCATTCCAGCTAAATGTGTTCTAGTTTAGTTGTTGGTTATGAACATAACCATAAAAATTGCCGGTTGAATGTCAACAAGCGAATTGATGATGTATATTTTAATTAGAACAGGAGTTTAAGCTATAAATCATTCTATTGATTTTAATCCTGAAACATTGAATAAGGGGCAAAGTTCAGCAGTAATTTATGTGGTAAGGGTGCAGAAGTGAAAATAAAGGGAATAAGCTAAATTCAGTGGAGCGTTAACAGGCTAGCGTCTCTTAGTTCTTCCCAGTACGACGTTCAATTACAGGTGTTTATTCAATAACAAATATATTGCAATACAAAGAGAAGAATTAGAGAGATTTAAAATAATACATTTCCTAACATTTTTCTTTATGTTAAAAATATTTATAAATTATAAATGAGATACGGGACACTCACTGTGAAAAATTCAAATAAATAATGACATGTAGGTTTGCTTGAAATATTCCTTTTGATAAGTAGTGCTATTTTGTAAATTTACTATTATAGATACTATGTATTTTTAAGGTTTCAGTAAACATTTACTCTAATTTTATGAACTTAAAAATTAAAATGTGCCACAGGCATCTTAGGACATGAAAAAAAAATTGTATTTTTATCCGGAATTGTGTAATTTGCAAACCCGAATATCCCTATGTTTGAAATAGAGCAAATTAAAAATATGATTGAATCTAGTGAAATATTTATTAATATTGAATTATCAATTTTCAATTATTTAAAGAAATTGAATTTGTTAAAATAATTTTTATCTTAATTTTTCAAATTGATAATTATTAATATTTCTTCAGTCAAAGATTGTTCTAGAGAATGCGAGGTAATGCAATAATCAATGCAGATGTACAACAAACAGTTTATTAATTCGAAAATTCATGATCAGTACAAACGATCTGTGATCCGAAGCCTTGCTTGCTCGCAACTGAACTAACTACGACACATTTCTCGTGCGCAAATATGATACACTAACGTATCAAAAATAAAGGGAGCTTTTAAGTATCAAAATATCGAACATTTTCTCCAGCTGAAAGTAATGTATTAACTTTCTGAAACTTATTCAAATTCAATTGAAAAATAATAAATTCTAGAAGGTATATCAATATAGCATTGAAAACTAAATTGAATTAGCAAGTATCGTATAAAAAATCAAACTTGAGATTGAATCAACTTATTTTAGAATCAAACTTATCTTGCTATAAAAACTTAATACAGCTAAAGTTCTTCCAACTTTGAGTAATGATAAATGAATAGAGCCACTATCATCTAAATGATGTTACAAGATGTGGTCTCTTCTTTTCAATAATCTATCGGTAGTGGGCATAACTTCTTTACAGCTCTTTTCAGATAGCCCGTAGTAGTTCTGACTGTAACGACACGAACTACACCATCTTCTCCGGGATGAATCTCTGCTATCCGACCCATGTGCCATTGGAGGGGAGGCACGTTATCTTCCTTCAAAAGCACCAATGTGCCTTCTTTGATGTTTGTTTCACCAGTGACCCATTTTCCTCTAGTTTGCAATTGATGCAAGTACTCCCGACTCCATCGGTTCCAAAACTGCTGTTTGACCTTGGATAAATGCTGCCAGTGTGATAGCCGATTAACCGGTGTATTAATCAGTGAAGTTTGAACAGGTTCTACTAGTGAGTCTCCTATGAGGAAATGGGATGGGGTTAAAGCAATAAGATCGTGAGGATCAGAAGGGTTAGGACATAAAGGTCGTGAGTTTAGAACAGCTTCGATTTGAGTAAGCAATGTATAACAATCCTCAAAAGTTAAGGTCAAGCCCTTGGTAACTGTGTAAAAGTGTTTTTTCATCAGTTTGGCTGCCGCCTCCCATAATCCACCAAAATGTGGTGCTCTTGGTGGAATGAATTTCCATTGGATCCTCTTCGCTGCTAAATTTTCATGTATTTCTTTCTCGTTGACTTTCACTAACTCGTACATCTCTCGAAGTTCTCGTGCTGCGCCCACAAAATTTGTTCCATTATCTGAATGTAATTCACTGCAGATACCCCTTCTGGAAATGAAACGTGTTAAAGCTGCCAAGAAAGCTTCAGTCGTCAAGTCAGTTATTAGTTCAAGATGAACAGCTTTTACATTGAGACAGACGAAAAC
>NC_046657.1:129693268-129695741 GCF_010883055.1 Belonocnema kinseyi | reverse complement strand
GCATTGTCATCCTCTCAAACTCTTCTGGTGGAGTTTCTAATGCTTTTAAGGGTGTAACTCTTGATTTCGAACAGATCAAGGTTGAAACTATCTCGCCAGTTTTATTTGTACTGACTGCGTAGAGGCAGCCCCCGTACGCTTTCTTTGACGCATCACTGAAACCATGAAGGATGATCTCATGTGACGTATTCCATGCAGCGATAGTTCTGGGAATAGATAAATGATTAATTTTAATTAATGTATCAGAATAGGACTTCCAAAGCTTTTGTATTGAGTCGGGGACGAGATCATCCCACTGCATTTTCAATGTCCATAGCTCTTGCATGATCAATTTAGCATTAGTTGTAACTGGCCCAATGAGTCCCAGTGGGTCGAAAATCTGAGCAATGCAGGAAAGAATCTTGCGATTAGTCATTTTGCTTTCTTCACTCAACGTTACCTGGTATTGCAGAGTGTCTGTCTTAGAATTCCATAATAACCCTAAGGTCTTTATCGGCTCGTATTTGTCAAGTATAAGAAGCTCATCTGATAAACTTTCCTGTGATAGATGCGATAAGACTCGCAAATCATTTGATCTCCATTTGCGTAGTGGAAATTGCCCTTGGAGTAGTAACTGTGATATTTGTTTGCATAGTTCAATAGCTTCGCCAATTGAATGTGATCCTGTGAGTAAATCATCCATAAAAAAGTCATTCAGTACTGCTTTTCTTGCCAGCGGAAAGTCCTTTCCATCCTCTTCACCTAATCTTCTTACACATCGCATTGCTAAAAAAAGGTGCTGGTGACGTCCCATAAGTGAGTGTGTTCAAGCTGAAAGTCTTCTCTGGCTCCTCAAGACTCTCCCGCCAAAGAATGAGTTGTAATACTCTGTCCGATTCTTCTACAAGTATCTGACGATACATCTTAGTTATGTCTGCAGTCATAACATACTGATAGCCCCTGAAACGTAAAATCATAGCAAGCAAATCCTGTTGTAAGTTGGGACCAATCAAGAGCTTGTCATTTAATGAAATTCCATTACTAGATTTAGCTGAGGCATTGAATACTACTCTTAGCTTCGTAGTCAAGCTGGATGTTCTAATCACTGGTTGATGAGGTATGTAGTATGTGTCTTGATCCATTGGTATACTGTCTGGATCTAGCATGGTCATGTGTCCAAGGTTCTGATATTCTTTGAGAAAGTCATGATACTCTGCTTTCACTGCAGGTTTTCTTTCTAGTCGTTCCATTGCGTGCAATCTCCTTAAAGCTCCAGTTTTGGAATCTCCTAACGAAATACTTTGTTTCTGCGGTAGTCATACAATAAATCTACCATCGCCATTCCGCTCAACTGTCTTCAAAACATACTCTTCGCAGTAATCATTATCATCGTAACTGACGTGCGGTTTGACGATCTCTTCGAGGTTCCAAAATTTTTCTAATTGTTTATTGAGTGTTAAAAGATTGCATGTCGTTGGTGTCTTCAAATGTTTTTCTCCAGTCCATTCTCCACCAACAATCCAGCCGAACTTAGTTTTTTGTAAAACAGACTTATTTTTCCCTAGATTGATTTGACCTCCATCGATAACCTTCCAAAATACCCCTGCTCCTATAAGTAAATCGATGTCACTAGTCCTTTCGAAGCAAGGATCAGCGAGCCTTATATTTTCAGGAATATTTACTTGTTTTCTAACCAAAGGAACTTGAGGAAGCTTTACTGTGATTTGAGGTGTGACTAAACATTGTAAATTTGCTGTGAAATTATCCAACTTTGATATAATCCTAACATGAGCTGCTTTATTAACTCCGGCTTCCATTGCTGCTACTGCAATGACAGAAACATCTACCTCATCACTTGGTATTTTGAGGCGATTGAGTAGCTTTGTCGTAATCATGTTAGGTTGAGACCCTGTATCTAAAAGTGCTCTACAAATGTGAATGTTGCCATCCCTGTCATAAATGTCAATTAAGGCTGGCGACAAAACTGTAACATATGAAGCCTGCTGTTGTTGAGAGCTATGATTAACAGCTGATGCTGTTATGTCCGTCCTTTTATCTTTGTTTGAAATCTGGGGTGAGTCATTCGCTTGACTAAATGACTCTTGTTGTGCACAAATCGTTGTTACTGGTTGAGATTCCTGAGAATTCTTAGGCATGGTTTTGTCCGGAAATGCCTGTCGCTCTAAATGAAGTAGAGTGTGGTGACGTTTCCTACATATTTTGCATGAAGACCCTCTACAATCTTTATTGAAATGTCCTTTACCTAGACAATTCAAACATAATTGCTTCAGCTTAACTTCAGAAATCCGAGATGGAATAGGAAGCTTCCTAAATTCCTCACAGTGGAAGATAAAATGAGAGCCACAACAAATTACGCATGGTGATTGAGATTTTGAAGCAAGCGCAACCTTTTTATCTTTTTTTGAGATGGAACCTTTGTTCGAATCGTGAAAGTTAGATCTCTCTTTGTCAACTAGTTCTAAAGTTTGACATT
>NC_046657.1:129688832-129693168 GCF_010883055.1 Belonocnema kinseyi | reverse complement strand
TTATAATTAATAGGCCTAGCAACACCCGGCATGATCTGTGGCTCGAGATTTTGTTGATTATTGTCAGCTCGAGCCGCTTGATTATCTCGTATGATCGCGGCTAACCTGTCATTTGCTAACCCTACCGGTGTATGATATTTATCCTCGAATTCACCACGCTCCTGTTCCCATATTCCTATTCTTTCCGGCTGTTGTTCAGATTTTACATCTTGCAACTCTAGTTCTTCAATTCTATCCTGAACTGTTTCAAAAGTTTCCCATAAGGGTGTTAGAGTGCTTAATTTGCTTTCAATTTTACCTTTGCTTAGTTCACCACTTATGGAATCAATAAATCTATCCACTTGATTTATTATTTGACCTTTACGCCTTTTCAATTTGTTTATTTCTGAACTTGTCTTGATAGGAAGGGATAAATGAATGACAGGATAAATTCAATCTTTATTTGTGTTCAGGATTAGGATAATAGGAAAAAGAGACCCACTTACCTCGATTTTTCGTTCAGTCTTCAATTCTAATCCTTATATCCAATAATATCCATTACATTAGATTTGCCTCCGACGAATTGCTTGGCGTCGTACGTTCATAGACGTGAGACAGAAAGTGTCCACTTGTTTCTGAATGTATAGTTTCGATAAATTGTTCACATCAATCTTTATAATAGATGAGTCTCTGCACAAAATTTGTTCACAAAAAGAGTCCTCGTGATGCACTTTGCACCAAAGTCCAAGATTTTGTGCATATACACCTTCAGTTTTATGTACAAGTCCTATTGTTAATCCTTGAAATGCTGGATTTGTCCAATGCGTATCAAGCGGACGAGTCCATTATTTGAGTTGCGAGTTTACATCGTGGATCTCGGAGCACGCACAAGTCAATTAAAAATGCACTGCACTATCAAATCTGCTGCACCGTCCAGTTCGAAGGACCATAAATATGTTCTAGAGAATGCGAGGTAATGCAATAATCAATGCTGATGTACAACAAACAGTTTATTAATTCAAAAATTCATGATCAGTACAAACGATCTGTGATCCGAAGCCTTGCTTGCTCGCAACTGAACTAACTACGGCACATTTCTCGTGCGAAAATATGATACACTGACGTATCAAAAATAAAGGGGGCTTTTAAGTATCAAAATATCGAACAAATATTGACCAACATTGGTTAATTTATGTAGGAAAGTAGGTTCTTAGAGTAAGGTTGTAGGACGTATAGTATTTAGTTAGCATGTAGAATGAAATAGGCGTAAGTACTGAGTAAGGAGGTAGAATAAGGAGGAGTAGGAGAAGGAGGCCTGAGGGATGCGACCCTTCGGGGGATGAGCGTGGGGCAGTCTGAGTCCGGCCACGCTAGAGTAGCAATGTAATACTGTAAATGATATTTGTCTTTTATTCAGAATATATTTGTTAATTGGATGTCGACATTTTATTATTTAACCCTCACTCCCACAATTTTTGGGGGCTCTTCCGGGATGAGGGATAAATAACGTGTCGCGATTAAGGCGTGATTTCCGCGGAAATAAAAAAAGGACGCTACAAAACGACGCGACGCCGCGGAAGTGAAAAGGATCTAGACGCTTGTTAGTGCTAAAGCCGGCGAAAATATGCGAAGTGAGTGACAAACAGTGATTGTGTATGTGTGCGAATAATAAACAGGACGGATTTCAGTGAGTTTTCTGGCGAACAGTGAAATAGGATAATGTGATTGTGAAGTGACGTCAAGACGAAGCGACGAAGTACAAAAGACGCCTTGAACAACCAATGAAGTAAAACGAGCACCTCCAGCCAACACAAGAAGTTACAAAGCGATGAAGCACGAAGTTTAGACGAATAATTAAGAAGCTCAGGCGAATTACTTACGACGTGCAAAGTACGAAGAGTAATTACGACGTTAGGTGGCATGGTGGATACTCGTTCTTCAACATCGAAGTCCAAGGGTGCCAAGGCAACGGAGTTTCAGACGCCAGAAGCAACGACGGAAGATATAACTAGCAGAGGAACAGAGAAGCCGCTGAGTGCAACAAGGAAAAAAGACGCGAGGGGAGAAGGACCGAGTGCCTCAAGTACTCGAAAGGACTCGGGCCACGACGAAGCTTCGAGAAGCTGCATTGACGAGAGTAGTTGGGGTTACTTCGGGCCCTCCCCTATAGAGACCGTCCCTACGACCGAAGAAGAAGAAGAAGGAAGCAACGAAGAGGACGAAGACGACTGTGACGTATTTCAGGACACAATTCGAGAAGCAGCCATGGCCACGGAACGGGAACGTGAGTTGCAGCGGCAGATCGACGAGAAGAAAATCAGCACACCTACAATAAAAAGAGAAAGAAAGCCACCAAGTATTAGCTCGGTGACTTAGTTGCCATTGCGAGAACTCAACTGGGCCCCGGTTTGAAAGTAAAGGTCAAATCATTTGGTCCATACCGTGTAACTAAGGTCAAGGGAAGAGAGCGATACGATGTACGAAAAATTAGCGGCGAATGTCCGATAGAGACATCTAGTTCCACTGAAATTATGAAGCCTTGGTCGGGACTCAACGAGGACTCATCGTCAGGCGACGATGCTGGTCAGGACGGCCGATTGTAGGAAAGTAGGTTCTTAGAGTAAGGTTGTAGGACGGATAGTATTTAGTTAGCATGTAGAATGAAATAGGTGTAAGTACTAAGTAAGAAGGTAGAATAAGGAGGAGTAGGAGAAGGAGGCCTGAGGGATGCGACCCTTCGGGGGATGAGCGTGGGACAGTCTGAGTCCGTCCACGCTAGAGTAGCAATGTAATACTGTAAATGATATTTGTCTTTTATTCAGAATATATTTGTTAATTGGGTGTCGACATTTTATTATTTAACACTCACTCCCACATTTATGTTCCATTTTTAAAACAAATTTCATTTATTTCAATAGATTTTTTTCATAAAATTATTTTTTTTTACTCAAATATTGTTGAAATACTTTATGTGATATTTGTAATCCAATAGGAGATCTGTTATTGACTGGAGAAAATCAAAACGCATCTCCGACCAAACCATTTAATAAACTCGAGCAAAAGTTTTTGTCCCTAACTCAAGATTTTATCAGCTTTCCTACAGGCACTCCTGTTATCTGTTAATTAAACTCTTATTTTCAGTATAAATTTATTTATTTTCAATCGCATGTACCTAAACAAGTGGAATTCATCCCTAAGAAATTGTCACTTTTTGGCAACAGTTGGCGCCAGGCCGTTTCCGTGGCCGTACCCAATAGAGCAATTTTCTGTTAAATTTTCTGCAGGAATAAAATGTCCTATTTTAAATCAATTTAGTGCTGTCGGAAACCAGCATAAAATGAGATACACTCAAGAAAGCAGAGCCTCGATTCCAATTCGCTCTTCTTATATTGATCAATTTTGAACGCAATACATTTTTGTTTGTTTACCACATCCTTCCGTTTTGCTTCCGAGTCGTCTAAGCTATTTCGTGTGTTTGAACTAGAAGCTTATGCTACTTGCATAAAGCATTGAATTTGGAGTGATACGATTCACATCCATTCGTCGTTCTCCAATGATCAGCCGTTGCAGATGCCCAAATCTGAGGAGGAAACAGTGCTTTTGGTCTGAGGTAATTTTTCATCTGATAAACCGTGAAATTTTGCAGACGTGTGTCTTCGGGTTGAATGGCGACTAAATCCATGAATCTACTTCCTACTTCTTCAGCATCCAAATACGTCAGGCCAAAGACATTTCGAAGAGACTTCCCAATAGCTGAATTCCGATCTTTGTATTCCGTACTTAATCCTAGCTATTGGATTTTTCTCCACCTAACAAAATAAAAATGTTTTATTTCGCCTAAAATATACAGTAATAAAGTTTCCCAAAAATAATACCAAAAAATAAGTCACAAACATGAAAATATATAATAAAGTATAGGATGGTTATTATCTGGTAACGTTAATTGTCATTTGTTAGAACGAAGTATTATCCATAGATCTTTATTAAAAACAACCCAGTTGACTTTAACTGTAATTTATTTGATAACCTTACAAACGTTGCGGATGACGCACTCGCGTGACCGTAGGTATCGAAACAACTGAAGGGTCCTAGAAACACGAAGGCCCAAAAGGACCAGCAAGGCGACGTTGTCACTTTGCAGTGACAAGATCAGTTTTGCCACTATTTACGAGGGTAGTTCAATAATTCCTTAGAATGAAGTATAAAAACAATTTTTTTTGGGTAATTTTTTTTTTATTTTTCAACATAATCTCCATGGAGCTCTATACATTTGGTCAATCGCTTTTCAAGTTTTTTTAATCCTTCAGAAAAGTGCGTTTTCGGAAGTTCCTCAAAATAAGCACTTACAGAGGCAATG
>NC_046657.1:129686614-129688732 GCF_010883055.1 Belonocnema kinseyi | reverse complement strand
ACTGCACCTATAGATATCCTTGTGGCCTCAGCTAACTCACGCACTTTTAATCTTCTATCCTTCAACACCATATCGTGGATTTTATTGATGATTTCGGGTGTAATTGCTTCTACGGGCCTTCCTGAACGTGGTTCGTCACTTATTGATGTACGACCACGCTTAAATTCATTTACAAGCTTTCAAGTGTCAAAGTTGTCCTTTTCTACGCTGAAAAAAATTTGCATTAAATCAAGTAGGCTAGTTTACTTGGCTGATTTTACTTAAAAGGAGCAAGTATTTTCTTGTCACAAGGGACCGATTTACATGAATCAAGAAAATAATAGAATCAGGACAACTATTTGTATCAAGAATATATTTACTCTGAGCAAAAAACTATTGAGTTAATTTTTTACATTATACTTATTTTCGTCAAGTTTAATAAAATATTGAATTAAGAATATTATATTCGTATGATAAGTAAAACTCTAACAAAATGTTTCTTGATCCCAGTAAATTCATATACTTATTTTCACTACTATTTTAATTGAAACAATGTTCATGTTCTTGAGACGAGAAAATGAATGTATTCATCAAAGAAATAATTTCTCTTAGAACAATGCTTGAATATTTTCCTTCCAATAATTATTAACTTGAAACGAATGTGAAAGAGTCTCATCAATTCTTTCAACATGAAAACTTACTTCTTACGGCATAAGTATTTTATTAAATATAATAGTTGACATGTTATGAAGTTGTTTCCCTTCGCCGCTAACAATAATTTTGAAATTCAATAATATTTATAAAATTTAAAACATTGGTGCACATAATCAATTTTATTTATGCAAATGTTGATAGGAATTTGCAACTTTCATAGACTACTAACTTTAGGCTAACACACAAATCAAATCACTCATAAAACTATAAAAAAAATTATAAGTTTATTGCGTCGGTAAGTTTTTGGTGGCAAGAAATTAAAATTTTTTAATAGATTTGAAAAAAGTGTTTTTAATTTTGAAATAATTATGCAAGACTCAAAAGTCATTTCATTCCTAAAACTATTAAAAGGTTATAAATTTACTGTTTCTATAATTTTTCGCTTATTATTGGTTCAAGGTAACAAAAAATTATCCGAACTTAGAAATAACAATTAATATTCCTGCTAAATACAGGAATTCTTTATTCAATAAAGAAATATTACTTTTTTGGATTCGGCTAGATAAAAATTGATTTCTAAAAAGTTAAAAATTTTGTTATGTGAACCTTATTTAATTTAAATTAGAGTTATAAGACATAGTTGTTTTTTTGTTTACACAAAATTTTCGTGTTCGATAATAGCAGTTTTAAAATCACAAAAATGGAAAAATTCATGAAAGTTATAAGTAAAAAAAATAGTTTTGAAACTTTAAAATGATCATGTGTTATTCTAATTTAAACTAAATGAGTTTCAGGCATCACATTTTTTAAATTTAGAAAAAAAATTGTTATCTAGCCGAATTCAAAGAATTAATTTTTCCTTAATGCAAAACAAATTCCTTTATTAAGCTGGAGTTTTTTTAAGAATTATCAATTTCATATTCTTACTTGCTATTTGAAATAGCTAATATCTTGTTTTATATTTTTATGTTATTAATTGGCAATGCAATGCTCCCCGCGTACTATAGCGCGCATATGATGTTGCTATTTTAAATAATTAAGTATGAATTTAGGTTTTTTTAAATAAAATTAATAAAATTAGGGTTTTCAGTCAATAAATTCAATGATTATAGAAAATTTCATTTCTACATGTCAATAATTATAGAAAATTTAATGCGGATATTCTTAGTATGTATATTTATAAAAACTTAATAAAATTAAGTTTTTCAGTCGAAGAATTAATTATTATTATTACACCATTAAGCCATTTCCCTTTCGGGGTAGGCGTGACTCACTCGGCAGGGGAAAGGAGTAGTGTATGGAAGGGATAGAGATTTTTCAGACTGATCCAGAATTCTCGTGCTATTTAAGTAAATAACACGTTCGTTCCGCAACACTGCTCCAACCCAAGTTGCTGATCAATCTCTCTAGCAATCACCCCAAGCGAAGAACCTCACGAAGCCGTTATGTAAGGTTCCCCACTTGGGTCCATTAATAGCCAAGGTC
>NC_046657.1:129684135-129686514 GCF_010883055.1 Belonocnema kinseyi | reverse complement strand
GTGTATTTATACCAAATTGAAAATTTTCTATTTTTCTTTTTCTCCAACCGAGTATGTAAGAGACCGCTCTCTTTCGAATTTGCTACGGGACTGTTAAGTAAAGTTAAGTAAAGTTAAATAAAATGTAGATCCAGAAAAAAAAAGGAAAATGTCTTGGACTACAAATGGTTAAAATTTTGAGAATCACCCATATATTTACATTTTTTTTATTATGTTAATAATAAAAAATAAATATGTGACAGCATAAAACAAGGTTATAAGCTTTAAAAAATGCTTTAAAATACAATTATTACATTTTCTTGATCATTTAAAAAAATGGTATGCGTTTTTAAAACAAAATATTTAAGAAAAAAGAATTCAATAACATTTTTTAAAAGTTTATTAAGAATGCAGTTCATTTTATAAAGGAACAATTAAAAAATTCACACTTAAAATTTTTTAAATAAAATAATTGAGAATTCAAGGAGGAAGCACACAAATATTTTTCAGCCGATCACCATGAGATCGCTTTTAACCAGCAATTTCTTGCACTAAACGTTTCTTTACAGAATTCTTGTTCCTTCTGATTTCGATGTATTTTAAATTTAAAAGAAAAATTAAGTATCGAGCCTTTTTTTAAATAGGTAATATTTAAACAAGCGATCAATTTTTTCTACACATTTTAAATTATTACATCTTTTTCTTTAGTTTCGACCTTCGATTAATGTATGAAAAAGTCTTGTTTTTCAACCATCAATGTTTATCTTAACAAATACACATTCATAAAGTTTGCTGATTTTCTTTGGACTTCTCACATCCCTAATTTTCACAATCATAAGACTAAATCTATATTTATTTTTAATACCATCACGGAATTGCAAGTGTCTCCTTTACTCATTTCTCAACTGGTGTTCTAAGGCTTGAAAAGGGACCACATTGTGACCGAAACGTTGCCAATTTTTTCAAAACATGAGGTTTTTTTACTTTATTCAAATGACCTTTTCTTCCAGAGACTTTTTCATACATTTTAAATTATTTTTTAGGAATTGTTATTTTAAATAAAAAACTGAGTTAAAAAGTATTATTGATTTTTAAAGAAAAAAGTATTGAGCCCTTTGTAAAATAAGTAAAGTTCAATTATTTTTTGCATATTTTAAATTACTGTTTTAGGAAAGCAATTCCATCTTCAAATCTTTGTAAAAAAAAGTTATGATAAAAGAATTTGATAAATTGAAAACTGTGCGATTTATGAAAATTTTTGTACTTGCAACTTTTCTTTATTATTTGTTACCTTTGCGTCGTTTTTTAGCGTTTTAAATATTTAAAAATAAAAAGTATTAAATGCCTCGTTAAATAAGTGAAACTTATTTCGCTTTTTCAAATATTTTAAATTATTGTTTAAGAAATGTTATTTTTCATTAAAAATTGAGTAAGAGAGTATTATATACAACAAAAGAGTTGCATAAATTGAAAACTGTGTATTTTACGGAGAATTTTTATTTATTATTCATTACTCTTAGATATTTTAAAACATTTTTAAATATATTAAGAAAAAAAGTATCGAGCCTTTTTTCAATTACGTAAAATTCAATTCTAATATTTTTCTAAATAAAATATGGTAAATTAAAGTTAATTTCAACAACTTTTAGTTTGAAGTTGGTTGAGGCTCACCATATGACTTGGTACGACCCTGCCTTGAAATTCTTGCCCAAACTTTTGTCACCGAGATCCAAATGCTTCGATAGCGAAGCATTTTTAAAAGCGTCTAGGCGTACGATTACACGTGCAAGTAACAGTGTGCGCGAATTACGTACTTTAATAATTTAAAGAATGAAGATTATATAACAATAATTTCGAAAACAATTTTTTTTAGAAATAGTGTTCAGTCGAGACACTAGTCTATTGCTCCGATACTAAATATTCTTATATTAAGAAAATATATTCTTGAAGTGTATCAGAAATGATTTCTTAGAAGTAAACCTTGTTCTGAATTTGAATAAATCTTCATATGCAGTAAAACAATAAAGTTTTAGAATAATAAAATGCGATATTCTATCTAAGAATACATTTTCTCAGAATAAGAAAAAGTACGCTTGTTCCAAGCATACGGTGGCAAGTACTTATTCATTTAAAACACACTCATATTCTATCGTTCCCATTCATACTTGCGCACCAGGGTGTTGATTTTATCGTGTGGGTCGTCATTTGACGTTGACGGACGCCCAGGATGTTCATCATCGTCAATCGACTGTCGGCCACCCGTGAAACGTTCATGCCACTTGAAACATGCAGTACGCTTTACGAGAGTGGATTGATAAGTTTCCGGCCTGACCAAGAGATGGCGCCACTAGGCCTACCTTGAGGTGGCGTTCTATAGTACCATCCTTAGATAGCTTGTAG
>NC_046657.1:129646975-129684035 GCF_010883055.1 Belonocnema kinseyi | reverse complement strand
CAGCCTTGGAGGAGATTATGTTGAGAAATAAAAAAAAAAATTCTTAAAAACGTTGTTTTTCTTGGTCAGGCCGGAAACTTATCAATCCACCCTCGTATAGCAACATCACCGTAGGTCGTGTTGAGCATGGCAAATGTTTCAGTTGCAGATTTCCCGAGTTTCACACAAAATTTCACAGCAATTCGTTGCTCTTTCAGGCTGTCCATTTTACAATCCGACAAACAAAAAAAAACACTCTTTACTTAAAACCGTGTATCTTATCAAGAAATGAAGATATCTGCGACTGGAATACCGCGTTTTAAACAGCTGATCTGTAAGAACTTAGCAACACAAAGCGGATTCTCCTGAAACCAACTCGAGCCGCGAAATTCAAACGGTCCTTTTTTTTAACAGACCTCGTACTGCTCATTAGGTACAAAGGACTCATGCTGGCTAAGATCGACAGCATGTAGCATTTTCGGAGGGAATTAAAAATTCCCCAATGCCCATATTTAACAAAATTTGAATTTTCTGTAATTTTGCAACTATCATCTTTTCGGCTTATTAGACACAAGTTTTTGTACTGAGGAGTTCTTACCTTCAAAAGTTCCTTTAACCCTTAAAGCGCTATCCTATCTGATAATTTCACGAAGCGCCATGCGGGATCGTCGACCCCAGCCGGAAAATTGCATCCTGCAAATATAGTACTTCTTATTTCAATTCAACGAAATTACTGGACCCTCTCCAACTATCCTTTCAGTGCGGAATAAGGTTATGGGTATTGGTGAAAAAATTTTGGTGCGCGTTAGAAAAAAGAAATTCTTACAAAAACGTGAAAAATTACTTTTTTCACCGAAAAAATCATGACTCAGTCCATTTTCAATATTTTTACCTGACGATCTTTAATTATTATTTCATTTTTTTCTTATGTAATTTTTTTTATTTTTGAAGAATAATCGTTGCAAAATGATCACAAATGAAAAAATAATTATGAATGAAGGCGCTATTCTCCACTGATGCAATTTCCGCAAGTGAATACCCCATGCTTTGGACAAACCGGGCAGTTGCACGAATAACAAGCCTCTTGGGCCTTGTTATTATTCGATCAAATGATCGCTTTTATGGCATAAAATTCGATTGAAATTATATGAGAGCATCGTTCGAAGAGATTATACTTATTTTACCATGTAGTTATCCCCAAGTCTACTTAAAGAAAAATAGTGAACTTATGAGATGGCTGCGAAGTGGGTGGGTGAAAAAAAAATTGTATTCCCCAATAAATTTGCATAGAAGGATCGAGCAATTATATTTCGACTCTCGTTCTGGAGATTATACTTATTTTACCATGTAGAGGTTTAAAGAAAAGGTCACAATGTTTTTCTTTTCACTTGTGTTTCATTTATACATTTTGTTTATATAATTATTCAAACGAAAATCAAGTACGATTAACGTAGTTGAAATTTTTATAAAAGAAAGGAAGTACAAATAAAAAACGTCTGTATACATAATATAAAATTGGTGTAGTTGATATAAAAATATAAAACTTAAATTCTAGACATAATAGCTCTAGCCAAATTGTTATCGCCAGATGTAATGGGCCGATTATAAACTTTAGCAAACATTTGCGCTTGCGGAGTTCAACCAGCAGTTTTTTGAATTATGCCTAAACTAATTCAGCTTTTATGGGCCGCAGAAGTTGCGGCGCAACGGGTTGAATGGCCAGAAAACACTGTAGTGTCAATGCTACTTTTAGTCAACATTTGCTTAACCTATCTGCTGATGGTTTGGACAGTTTTTAAAATTAATGCCGAAAAAGAAAGGCTTTCCAAAGGAAAAAACGTAGATATATGGTTCAATACTGTTGACACGTCGCAGGTAAACGTGTATTTTGGGAATGATGTCTTTAGTTTGAAAGCACCCTTCAAGAATTTCGAAATTAATGGGTCTGCGCCTATTTTGTTCAAAGATATCATTGAAATTGCAGATCCGTAAGAATATAATGTTAATATATGCTATCGCGGTTTTGTTGTCAATACGGAGCATGATTTGACAATTCCGAACACTATTAGTAACGCTTTCTAGTGCTATTTTCACAAAGAACAATTATTTTGAATTAATATTCCATTGCTCTTGATGGGAATCCCAAAAATCGTAAATATTGTTGAAATTATTGGTAGCTCCCCAGCTCTGAATCTTTCCATCTGCTTCAGGTAAAGACAACCGTAATCCACACCGAGGCAAGCTGCCACTAATTTTCCCAATAACTGAGAAAAATCCCGAAGCGTATGTGTAGGATTTACTGTAAAATGCGTTATCAGTGTTTCTAATGCTAGTGTCTTTTCCTCAGTAACTTGTACAAAAAGTTTTTCGAAGTTTATCATGAATCCTAAAATTTTACTTTCTTCTGACGGATGAACATTACTTTTGCGCATATTTCTCCAAAATCCCTAAGGATTTTAGAAGGGTTATTGTTTTTCTACGTTATGGCAACATTTATCGAAGGAGACTTCGATACAAAGAATGTCATCTAGGCAGATGACTGAGGTTAAGTGCTGAGATATAAGCAGAGCCCTGACCGATTTCATGATCTTTGTAAAAATGAAAGGTCTAGTACAAATACCAAATTGCAAGCAAGTAAATTTGTAAAGTGAACTTAGGAATTCAAACCTTCAGAATTTTCTGCACAACTTAGAAATCTGAACGAGATCAAAAGCAGCAGAAAGGTCCAGAGAAGCCATAAAATAGTCCTGATAAATTACACTTCTTGCTATTCTAAGGTCCTGCACCTTGAAATGAGGTAGATCCATACATTCATTCAAACCCTTGAGGTTTAATATGAATCTGTATTATCCATCTGGTTTTCTTGTGAGGAAGTAAGGTGACAGAAACTGATTTTGGAGCGGCATGCAAGGTTCAATTGCTCCCTTCTCCAATATTAAGTTTATGGTATCTCTGTACCTGTCTATCTCATTTTCAAGAAAGTTGTAACGGGAATTCTTAACTGAATGATAGGCCTGTGAAAAATAAGCTCATAGACAATAATATATTGTAAAACGAATTAATTATTTGCAATCTTCCGCTATTCTTTAAGAAAGTATTTTAAACGTCCCGCAACTTTACTTAAATTTGCTATTTCTTCTTCGCATTGGGAAAACTCTTCTGTGGCGCTTCGACTTTCTGAAGCTGTTGTCTCTGTAGGAAAGAAGGCTTTCGGTTCCGTCGTAACTGAAGACGAGGCCTGAACTGGGATGCTGAACCTGCCGGGGAAGGCGCAGGCCTTAATCACGGGCGACGTTCTCCGTTTTTTGAATTTGTAGTACCACTCGTGGAAGGCTGCTTTGCATCTGCGGTTAGCCTCTCAACTGCCTTGGTCTCTTTGAGCTTGCCCACAAGATCACGTCCAAAGAGCAATTCGTCCGGCTTAGACGTGTCCGAAATTTCTTTGACCGATTCGTTAAATCCCGTTGTAACCATCGCCCTTCTTGCGACAGACTGTTCATAATAAACATCCAACAGAATGTTGAAGGAATCAATGAGGTTTTCAAAAATCGCTGTGGGATCAATACTATCTCCTTCCACGATAAAAGTAGAGAAAACGGACCCTACCGCCATCAATGCAGATCCAATGGCATTTTGTACGTGTTTTTGTAGCCATCCCTTTTTCTTGCAGATACTGACATTTTGGACTCTATAACAGGATTCATTTTCGGCGCCTCCAATAAATCACACCTTTTGTATTTTGTGAGTAATTCTAGGAAGGCCCTTTTTAATCAAAAACTGTAGTCTGGGCCTTATTACATCATGAAGAGTTAAGTCCAAGCATTTAAGTATTAAGGGATCATCATCGAGGATATCATTGTAAGCTTAGTTGATCTGAACTTTACTATTGACAGGGTCTGTTGATGCTACCTCCCCTTTAATCGATTCTAAAATAAGAAAAATATATGCCTTTCTAGTTTAATAGAACTTGTAAAATATAACAAGTGTCTTGTTACCAGTACAAGCTCATTTCTGAATTTTATTGAAAGTGCTTCTTTTTAATTATATATTAACGGCTTGCTTCTAGTGCTCTCAAATATTTTAAGTGAAAAATTAAAAAATGTTGCCTCTCGTGCATCCTCGTTATATTTTTGTTTACAATGCTAAAACATCTTGCCTCTCGTGCAAGCTCATTCTAATTTGTAAATATATCTTATTTTTATTAAATTTAAACGTCTTGCCTCTAGTGCAAGTTTTTTTTCGTTTTTAAGACTAGTAACGTCTTGACCTCTCGTACAAGCTCGTTATATATTGTGACGCAGTTGCGTCATAGAGCGAAATATATTTAAGAAAGGATGATAACATATGAGAACATGCGGTTAGACTATTAATAATTACCTAGTTTGGTATAACCAATATCCGGTAAATCAAAATCTCCATAAGTACCCCCGAAGATTGATTCTAGATCGCTGTCAACATGCCCGTCTACTTCCTTCGGCGTAGGAATGGTGGACTCCTCATCCGACGAAAAGTCGTAATTAGTCAAATTATCGACGCACTGCTGCATGCGACTTATTTTCTTCCCTACGGCATCAAGGAATTTGGTATTTGCTCTTTTTCTACTCATATTGAGCAATCATCACAATCACAAACACAATAACACAAAGAAATCGGCGATCGATAGAAAAACGCCTCTCCACTCTAGCGCACAACAAAGAGGTATGAATCAGGTCAAGTCCAGGCCCGTACAGCCGACGCTCGGGCACCTAACATTGCAATTTTTTGGTCTCTAAATGTTGTGCACTCTAGTAGACTTGGGTATAACTAATGGTAAAATAAGTATAATAACGATAACGAGGCTCGAAATATAATCTTATTTTCTAATACACATGCAGCACTTCTTTCTTTTTTCGAGATACATTAGGAACGAGCGCTTGAAAAAAAATTCTGGAAATTTTTTTGCAATACTCAATTGTTCAATTTTTAGTTTCGGTCAAAAAGTCTTTAGTTCCAACCTTTGATATATATAAGGGTGGCCCAAAGAATGAAATCTGAGAAATTTCAACAGGTCTGATGATTAAATCATTCTCGTCGGAAGATAAACGTACACATGTTTTTCATTTTAAACAAAATATATATTCTTTGAGCCGTTGGTCTGAGGCTTTAAAGTTTCCTGATTTTAAGTAGAACATTTCAAATACCAGCTACAGGTTCTACCCAGAAAGCAGTAATAGATTAATAAACTTATTATTACCCTGCTATTGAACTCATTGTCACTGGCCGTAGCGTGGGACCGCAGCAATTACGGTGTACAATGACAGGCCCAAATGTGGGTCAACATTTTCGCAGCCGTCCACCTGTCGTCCCTTCAACTAATTTTCAACTTGAATTAAATTAAATTTAATTAAATTAAATTTTTTTAATTAATTAAATTAAACAATTATTCATTTTTTATTAGAAATCTCTTCTTACTAGTTTAAAAAATGTCTCTTCATAATATCAAGTTACACAAGTAGATTAGAGGAACACAATGAGCCTTCATAAGAAATAAAAATTGCTAAAGTAAGAGCTAAAAATATGTTTTACTTTAAAAAAAAAACACGCGTCAATTTATTGGCCTAAAGAACGATTTGGTGAACTTGCCCATTTTTTACCACTTTTTTCTTAGTAATGTGATAAATAATACAAGTTAACTAACATAGTTGTTTAAACAATTTATTATTGCTCCTGAATATCTTCTGTTAGATAAGGGCTAAAAAATTGCGATTTTTTCTGAACTCTTGAACTTTTTGGCCTTTTTTCATTTATTAGGGTAATAATAAAAGCAAGTTAACAAAGATAAATGTTTGAACGCCTTATTATGGTTTATAACTAGCTTCTCTTAGAATGATGCTAGAAAGCTGGGGAGATTTTTCGAAATGTTAAGATTTTTTTACTGTTTAGTTAGGACAAAATAATAAATATTAACATTAATTTCAGTAAAAAAGCTCTTGGTGACTATTTCATGGAAAATTTACATTAAAAATAATCCATTGTTGCGTCGCAACAAAGATTAGAATTTAAGTTTTCATGCTCGTTTCAAACGATGAAGTGTAGCTCTATCTGCTTGTAGGAGGAAGAGAAAAGAGGGGGCGACGAGTAGAAGCGAGCATGCGCAGGCGTTCGGGACCGGCGTTAACACCATACTGAATCGTTGCTTTCAGTCTCTCCAATACTCGTTGAGTAGTCGTCCAGTATACTAGTACTCGTTTTTGTCAACACATCAAAGAATCACCCGGCCCACGCGCCACAAAGGGCCCGCACGCCAGAAGCCGACTTGCCACTCATTATTTCATCGTATCGCATTTAGTCACTCGGTCCGTGAGGAGCTTGTCGCGGCCGATCGTTTACTCGGCATGAATAGAATACAACTACACTGATTCCTACCGAAAGAATTAGGGTGCAAACACCCAGTCGCGATCAAATTAAAATACAAAGAATGCGAGCCTGACCGCGTGCGAGTGCGCTGCCTTCTCCGGTTCGCCGCGACCATCGTGATTCGTACTTCGTAATCATTAACTCATCATTGTAATTCTTCTTGCGTTCAATTTTAATAAATCATAGTTTTTTATGCCGCAAAGGCTTTTTCCCTTACACGAGTGTATTATTTCAAAATTCTTAACATTGAGAGATAGTGGATAAGTTTTAGTTCTTCGATATTAATGGGATAGTCGGTGTGGGAATAAAGACAAAAATCAAATAGAGCAAAAAATCATTCGTTGAACCACCTAAGGCTAGGCGAGTCAACATACATCCATCTAGAACATTTGAAGGATATTTAAAATAGGGAGCGTTCACATATCTAGTCACCTATAATATTACGTTACGTTTTTTCGACCCCCCCCCCCTTTCACATTTTTTAAAATAATTATAAAATACTTTTCGGAATACTCAAGAAAACCCTCTGTGAGATCACGCGCAGAATGACTCGTCCCCCCATATGTTAAAATTTGTCACGCTTGGCAAGAACCTCCCCTGCCACTCTGTGCGTGACATCATAAGTGAACGCTCCCATACCTGTTTTATTTCGGAAGAAATAATTCCACAAAAAGAAAGAGGTTTTTTAAATGTTGTGTTTCTTGAATGCTTATTAATTATTT
Organism: Belonocnema kinseyi; assembly: GCF_010883055.1. Lineage (NCBI taxonomy): Eukaryota > Metazoa > Arthropoda > Insecta > Hymenoptera > Cynipidae > Belonocnema > Belonocnema kinseyi. The sequence goes on along the minus strand of NC_046657.1, from coordinate 129,676,938 downwards.
CTTAATGAAATTAATATGTGACCTCCCACAAAAAGGGACCTAATGCCTGGTAGCTTCATTTCGCAGGAGGAGCAAATGAAGAGGCGGACCAACACAGGAACTGCATGAGAGAACCTCACTTTGCAGTTTAATAACAATTCGAAGTTTTGGGACATATGAGAATATTTTTAAATTATGATAGAGAAAATAAAAAACTATCGATTGATGCGAAAAACTAAAAATTTATTTTTCCTGTGTTGGGTCCTCTTCTGCGCGAATGGCTACATATTATTATTCAATATTTATTCCTAACTAGAAAGTCAAAGAAGAGCTCTAAGATTTTGAAGAAAAAAACCGCAACTTTCTTGCACTTAGTTTATATCCCATATATGACAAGAGTTTGCAGCAAGGTTGCCTGAATCTTGCCATGCAAGTTTCGGAAGCTTGCATTGCAAGGTTCAGGCAAGCTTCCAGAAAATAAGAAAATGACCATCATGTGGCAATATTGCGAAGTAAAATTGAGAAAACTTTGCCTGTAAATCTTGAAGTTGATCCATTGCGCATTAGTTTTGCATGGCACCTAGGGCTGCGCAGTAGTTTTTTAATGTTCTCCCAGAATGCCGCCTTACGTGTATAAAAAAACGTATTATGTACGGTACTTAAAAAAAAAGAAATTTTTAATCAAACTTGCCCACGAATCTTCCTCCAATGTTCCCTCAATATTGCAGACAAGCTTGCAGAAAGATTCCCATGGCAATGGTCCCTCAATTATGCCTCGCAAAATTGCCGCATGGCGGACATTCTCTTATTTGCGGGTAGCTTGCTTGAACCTTGCTATGCAAGCTTCTGAAACTTGCGTGGCAAGATTTAGGCAAGCTTGCTGCAAACTCTTGTGCTATCTGGGATAAAAGATAAATACCCTGTGGAAACGAAGGAACCGAATGGAGGCTCTACAAAGTACCCGTAAAGACCTCATTGGGTCCCCGTTCGGTTCCCTTTTAAAAAACTAAAAAAAAACACCAAAATCAACTTTTAAATTGCATAAATTCGGATTCTACGTTAAAATTCCCTATAGAAGGTCACTGAATAATCGCAATGTTTTTTTTGCAACGGTCAAAAGTTTAAAAAATTATAAGACGTATAACACCTGTTGACTGCTACACTTCAAATGCATCATCTGTAAGAAACAGTTTTAGTAACAAAAGCACCTCAGGTGTTGTTAAAGTTTCATTGCACAAATTAAATTGAAATTGGGGCGAGAAAAACGTGCCTACAGAAAGTTAATTTTAGATAATGTCGGGGCCAGAAAAACTTTTCGGTTGCCCCGCCAGTGCTTGTTTATTTATTTGTTCAGAAATCAAGTACTTCTGGTATTGCAAAAATTACCATTTTAGTTGAACAAATTCTGCACTGAATATTTGGCCCCAAAAAAGTTAAATTTTCGTGGATAGAAAAAAATAATTCTATAAAAGTTCAAGTTACAAAATTTTCGTTAAAATCCCATTTGGATTTTCAGGTTTGTTCGAATTTTTTCTTATGTATCTCGATGCTGAAAAAGCGCAAACATGTTCATACAAAATTTCGAAGGACAATTTATAAAAGTAATTTTAATTTAAATAAAACTTAAAAAAATTTTCTGTATTTCGAACTTCGATTTGTAGGTCATAATGATTATAGGAATTTTAAGCCAAGCACATCTTGACCTACATTTTTAACTGCTACGTCACATTTAGGAAAACATATAATTTTCTTACTCGCAAGGAAACTTGTAAAAGCATTTGACTTTGTTTAGAACTTGAAAGTACACTCAAACCTAGAATTTGAAAACTCTGATTATAAAGTTTTCTAAATATTCCTGTACTTATGTAAAATAAGATAATTCAATTCCCTCTTATTTCGGAAAAGTCTAATTCCTAATTGGAACAAAATTTTTATTCTATTATTTGTTGTTCAAATATTTTTGCTTAATTGATATAATTTTTAGAACAGAAGAACATTTTTGTTGTTATAATTTTCAGCTTAAATTTTAAAAGGCATAAGAAATTCACATCATTTATATTTTCCGTAAAATCTTCTATAGCAATGATTTGATTTATTCACTTGTTGTTAGTTAGAATGAACTTTTATTGGAAACAATTTGTGAAAGCATTTAATTTTTTTTTTAAATTCATTTATATTTAGAATAATTTAGAATTATTTTATAATTTAGAATATTTAGAATATTTAGAATAAGTTGTCACAGATTTTAGTTAACGTTTTGTTGCATTATAGTCCAGACTTCTCGTACAAAAAATAACCGTTCCACCGTATGAAGTAGGCAATACAAATTTTTAGCCAAAACAGTTTATTAAGAAATTAAGGAAAATTGAATCCTCTATAAATTATTCTTATAACTTTCTTCTGTAGGATATGTGCGAAACGAGAAGTTTAAAAAAACTTTTTTGGCTAAAAGTAGCTCAAAATAGACGAAAAATTATGTTTTTTGAAAAGTTATAACTCTTGATCTATGAAGAGTAGATTTTTTTAATTTACGCTTAATTTCCTGTCCTACAACTATTTATCTTGCGCGACTTACGTAGATTCACCGAGAAGCGCAGTATTTTGAAAGAACTGAACACGAATAATTTAACCTGAAAAATAGATCTAAGTGTTAAATTTTTGGAGGCCCCAAACTTATGACCTTTTGTGACTAAATCATTGCTTTTTTGTTTAATTACTCGAAATTGCGTCTACTTTAATTGAAGTGTTGAACCTTTTTTTTAATTAACAGGTTCCAAAGTACAGATACAAACTTGAGAAAACTTGGAATTTTGATAAGTGAATCACCTACTTAAAACGGTGTAAAAGTACCAGCTGCCTGGAATATTACGGAATTTTCCGTATTATAGTTGAAAAGGCATCAGTTGATTTTGTAGAAAATTCGTCTGTTGTTAATTCAACTGTTGAATTTTCTAGCAAATTTGTTTCTGGGAAATTTAAATATGGAATAATTAATTAATTTTCTACAAAAAGGTGAATTTTCAACGACAAGCATAAAATTTCGACAAAATAGTTAAATTGAAAAATGAAAAGAATACATTTTTTCAATCAAAGAATGGAATAGTTGAATTTGCACCTTAAAAAACTTAATTTTCAACTAACAAAAAAAAGAATTTTTAACAGAATACATGAATTTTTACCCAAATACCCAGTAGAACGTTATAATTGAAAAGAAGAATTTTCAACCAAAAATGGAATATTTAAATTTTTATATTAAAAAAAAATTTTTTTAATAATGTAATTTTCAGCCAAAGAGATAAACGTCGAACTAAAATTTTAAAGTTCCAACGAAAAAGAATGATTTTTAAGTGAAAAAATTAATTTAAAAAAAAACGATTTTTCAACCAAAGGGATGAATTATCAAATAAAATGATAAATCTTCAACAACAAAAAATGAATTTTTAACAAAGTAGTTTAACTATTTAGTTGCAAAATTCATTAATTTCCACCTTTAAATTCTTTTTAAGTATACAATTTTCAGTTTTCCTTCAAAACTGTTTAATTTCACATTACCGGTTGAAATTAATTATTGAACTAAGCATTGATTCGAGAGGCCTCCAATCATGTTTAAAATTAAAATATTGTAGTAGATTGAAATTTGTAATAGATTCAAAATTGATCCCAGAGAATTTAATTTAATAATACTTTTTTCTGAAACAAGAACTACATTTAAACGCGCACGTGCGTGTGTGTGTGATTTTTATGATATTTTTATTATAATTAATTTTTTGAACAATTTCAAAATGCAATTTTCTGTACAGAAAAAGTAAAAGAGGAAAAATAATATAGAAAATTCTCTAGGACCAATTTTCAATCTATAAGAATCTTAAAACTTTATAGCTTATTGTGTAATTAAATATTATTATTTATCATTTAATTAAATATTAGACATGGTTAACCAATCAATTAAATATAAATACAATGTCAAATTTAAAATCATAGGTAAAAATCTTTTTCAAATTGTTATTATTAATTTATCGCATCGATATCCATTAAAAAGCTAAATGAAAAATTTCCTAAATGAAAAATAATAATTCAGATATTCCTACAGCTACATCATAAGATTATAATGGTTTGAAAGATAATCCTCAAATTATTATTCTCATTATGTAAACTCCTGATCTTTGAAAGCATCATAAATTTAAATGTAAATAAGATATATTAAAATAATTGCAATGTAAAATTAAACAATTTTAAAGGAATGCTTTAAATTGTATGCTTTTAGAGAATTGCCAGCTGAACCAAATTTTTGGAGTTTCTTTAGAGTGCCTTAGTTCTTCGAAGTTTGACTTGATTGAAAATTTTTATAACGCTTTTTTATACATCGCATGAAAAATTCCAGAACTCTGATCATAACGCTTAAAACTCAGGAACTCTATAACTATGTGTAATCTACCCGGTACTCCAAAAAAAAGTTCACTTTTGCAAAAGTAAGGGGGGTGCGTGGAGTTAGCCCCCCCCCCCTTCGAACAGTGATTTTTCAACACTTCAGTTATCAGAACTATTGCTAAAACACAACTTTAAAGTGCTTCTTCGTTTTAATTTGTAGTTTTTATTTGTAATTTCTAAATGAAGTCGAGATATTTTTTAGAAAAAATTCAATAATCAAACAAATTTATGAGGAATGAAAATGATTAACCTTTTGTCAGTCACCCTTATACTTATAAAATTCTTTTTTACCATTTACATTATCGTTTTTAAATGTTTTAAATAGTTAAAGAAAAAGAATTGAGTCATTTCTGTTATAAGTAAACTTAAATTATTTGATTTAAGTATTTAAAATTTTTGTTTAAGAAGTTTTATTTCCCATAAAAACTTAGTAAAAAGTATGATGAAACAATTGAGTTCATTAAAAAAACTGCGCATTTTATGGAAGTTTTTGCATATCAAAAAGTCTTCTCTTATCGTTAAGGTTATTGAAGTATTTTTGCTCTTGGCCTTTCTTAATTCTTTATTACATTTAGATAGTTCATAACATTTTTAAATATTTAAAGAAAACAATTATCGAGCCCTTTTTCAAATGAGTAAAATTAAATTCTAAATTCCTTTTCACTAAAAAATTCTCTATTAAAGGGACTGGAAGTTTTTTCATCTGCCTCAAAGCTACTCATTGTTTGTCAGCAAAATGCTTTCTATAAAAAAGCACTGAGTTTAACAACTTCAAGTCTGAAGATGGCTGAGGCTCACCATATGTCTTGGTACGAGCCTGCTTCAAAATACTTGGCCGAGATTTTGTTACTAAGATCCATGTAGTTCGATAGCCCAGTTGGTTAGTGCGCGTGGTAGAATTCACGGGTTGGGGTAGGATTCAAAGTCTCAGCAAGTGCAAGTTTTTAAATCATTTAAGCGTGCGATTACATATGTAAGTGACTGTGTGTGAGAACTATATATTAATAATTATAAACCTCAACTTTTTTTTCGTTGAGAAATCGTGTTTCGAATTTTCAGTGACTTTCGCTTAGAATTTGGATTTCTTTGAAAATATAAAGACTTCAGGTACTAAATTTGGAGTGACTATCGCTTATTTTCTAGAGTTCTGTTTTTTAAATTATAAAGCCCATGAATGTTAAATTTTTAGCAGTTTTCAAACAAATTTTTAACCACTTTTTAAAAATTCTGTTAAAATTGCACATGCTTTTCCGATACAATTGTTCAGGGACGGTCCTGAAGGAGCAAGCCCTAATCGGGAGCGTAACAAGCATACCGAATGCTGAATTGCACCTGTGCGAGGTGTCTTAAATGGTAACTCTGGGATACCGGGGGACTTCTCAGATTAAGCAGTCTTATCAAGGCATGCGGGGCTCTACAAGGACGGACGAATGCTTTACATAGCTGCTCGTAGGGACAAAAATGATAGCATTAACCACCAAAAAGTTGTAAATGCGGTTCAAAACGATTGAACACACAGAGCACTCGACAATGGATCAGAAAGAAGTGCCGATCACCCTAGAGTTCAGGTTGCTAAAAATAATTAAGATGGAAACACGACGACGAACCGGCAAAACGCCCACATTGACTGGACAAATCAAGTCAAGGATGACTTGCGAGACTGCTACGATGCCAGCATTATTCGATTTAGATGACAAGGCACTTGCGAGATAGATGCAGAAAGCTGTCATCCCTGGATCACTTCGTGTCCTCAAGACAAACAAGGGTTGTGTGATTTATCGCGGTTCTACTGGGTGCCTTTGTCATTTTTAGATGACGGTTGCTCCCAGTAGGACCATGCCGTGGTTGTGTAACCTTTTTTTCAATTATATATATGTAAATTTTTCAAACAATTTCCAAATAAAATTTTCCGTACAAAAAAATTTAGTACAAATTTTTTGATTAAATATACGTCGATGAAGAAGCCACAAAATCTGCTGTGCTGAAAATGATCCGGTTATGAAGTCATTCGAGATTTAGAATTTCGCGATCAACTTCACGGCGTGAGATGTAAAGTCACGGAACAGAGGACTTAAGGTGCAATCCTTCGCATGAAATCAATCGAATTGAATAGAGTAATGGAATGTCCTAAAGGCGTCTGGCACGCCCAAGTATAAATAGGTCTCTCCAGCGCCAAAGTGTCGTACATCGCTTCTGTCGACGAGCTCGGGGTCTTCGGAAATGCCAGCAAATTTTCCTCGCTTGAAATGAATCTTGTCGCAATTTTTCGAACTCCGACTTCATTCCAATGACACGAACGTTTTTTTGAACAATCTTTAGAGCTAGATCTAGTTCTTTTTTATTTTTAGTATACATCTTCACATCATCCTAATAAAATACCTGAGGGATCTTATGCTTTCCATATCCAGGTTTGCCGCAGAAGTACCCTTCGAAATCGCGAAGCGCGAGAGATAGTGTCAACAGTTCGAGGCTAAGGAGGATAGGGCTCATGGTCACCCTGAAAGACACCTCTCTATAAGGCGGTGCTTCTCGTTGTCACACTGTGTTTTCCAGATGAGATTGTAAATCTGGGTTTCCGAAGAGGCATCAATCTCTCTATGCACCTCACTATCTGTAGATGAACTGATAAGCTTTCTAACACACAGATGATGAGAAGAAGTTGAATCAGAATCTTTGCGGTAGTGAATCCAGGTTATCGTACATCTCTTGTCATAGAGTTTCGAAAATCGTATTATTCAAGATGGATGTGAAGATCTTGTGCAAAGTGTTCAGACAAGTTATTTGCTTATAATTCTTATGCTGAGACAAGCTGCCCTTCTTGGGGAGGAGCGCTGCGCGTCCTTTCACCAGCCACTACGAAATAGGTTAAATAAAACTTCTTTCACTAGAAGCTCTTGATACCATCTGATCCCATAGCATATTTCTTCTTGACTCAATAATTTTTTCATCTTTCCGGTAATGACAGGTAGACGTCTCACCTCAAGTATTATGAGATCACTGTACAACTTCTTAAGAGTAATTTATGTTAACTATGTTTTTTTTTATTTATTGTATGCTGGCCCGTATAGACTTCTCTTGGAAATGCTTTATCCTTCTCCTGGTTTGGCGGATGGTCCACGATAACTAGAGGTTTCCGGAAGATTCAAGGTTGGTCAGAGAAAAACTGAAAAATTCACTCTAGACTTCCCCTAGTGTCAGATAGTAACTGAATTCTCTCAACAACGTGCTGCCTGACAGCCAGCAGCTTTAACTTATTGCGTGGATGATAACATGTGTCTTTTGATCAGCCGGTGATGCTGTTTTAAGGTTAGCATCCGCCAAAGTTATCGTTTCGTCACGCACAGCAACTTATTGACCAGCGGTCAATAAAAAATTTCTTTCTCTTTCTCTCTTTCTCTTTCTTTCTTTAAAATTTATTGACCAGAAGTCAGTAAAAAGTCTTCGGAAAAATCCCCACGAATCACTAGCGCCAGGTCTTTGGGCTTGAGACAAACCTGCGTATTGATGTTTCTTCTGGTACTAAAGCATCGCTGCCTCTCTGCTGCCGGCTTCTTCCGGCTACAGTGAGGTAGTCGCTCCGCATGTATAATACCTTTGCAGAAAAAGCTCATCATCGTTTCGCAGCAGTTGTTGCAAAAATTCGATCCGTCTACTCAAATTTGTTGATACACTGCTGACCCTGGTTTACGCCTTGGCTTAGGGGTTTTACTTCGGGGCCATTCTTGGACCATTAATTCTATTTTCTTATTTGATTTGGACTTATATTCAGTACTAACCCTTGTTACAGGGACCCTCTATCCGCAACACACTGAATGCGTCCTCAATTCTCGGACGGAGGATTTGTGAACCAAATCTCAATATGGTTGCAATACTTCATAAGCAGTCGCAGATAATTATCCAAAGATGGTCCTGAAAGAAAGATCTCCAGGCTGAGGCGCAACAACTGTGACGAAAGCAAAATATCACCTGGTTTATGTGTCTTAAACGGTGACTTTGGGATACTGGGTATCCACAATATGCAACAATATCCTTGCATGCAAGGCTCAACAAGGATGGATAAACCCGTTCCCTATCTTATCGTGGGAACAACAATGAGATCATCAAACCCAGTTGCAAATGCGGTTCAAAACGATCGAATGCGCAGAGTACCTGAAATTGAGTTGGAAAACAGTGCTAATCACCCTTGAGTTTGGGGTGCTCAAAATAGTTTTGATTGGAACACAAAGACAAACCGGCGAAACGTGGATGAATTGACTTAAGGATGATTTGCTGGACGGCTGCAATGCCAACATTACCCCTATGCGCGGGCGCTTTATGTCGGCATTACATATTCTTTAGTGCCAGAAACACCCAAAAAGTTTCGCAACAGTTTTTGTAAAATCAAGCTGCCTACCTCTTACAAGTTGGATATGAACGCAGAGTGCTTCTTAACCGCTGCATAAACCAGGTTCGGCGTCGAATGTAAAGCATTTTTCAAACCAAATATTAAGACAATGATGAATTTCGGTGCTTGTGAGAACTTGGTAAAAACTGATATGTGTGTGCCGAAGAGGTATATTAAACTCTTTTCATCTGAACTCGAAAGAATTACTCTGTACTCTACAATCTGTGTTATTAAGATTCACGTTTTTTATAGGAAATTCTGCGCTGATAAGTTCATTTTGTCTGCCGTCGCTACTGTTTTCCGCCAAATCGAATCTCGACCCTACAGGAGGCATCTTGATTGGCTCTTTCACGGTAACTTGAATGGGACAATCTTTGTAGGCCTTCGCGAGGGCCAACTAAAAGTTTCCACTGAAGCTAGAATAATTTTTCTCCTAAAATATTTTTGTAAGTGAATAAAAGACTCTTGCATGTAATTATTATTTACGTATATTATTTTATTCCTAGCGTGATTCACAAACAATATTACATTTTAATCTTTTTAATTGAATTAATTATGTGGATGGGCATCGTTTAAACTTACAATTCTAAAATTTTTTGAGATTATGCTTCGGGTGCCTAAGGAAGTTTCTTGAATTTCTTCTGGGGTCATGTCTTTGATCGCGCCACTGTGTATGTTTAGTTTTACCCGTTTGGAACTGTAATATCTTTTTTCATATATTCCACGAAGAAAACTGGAAGTCTCCACTACTGCAAAGATGTCTCCTGTGGATGTTATTAAAACATTTAACTCTTCATTTGATATGGACCTATAGTTATTCATTCCAGTTCCGCGCAATTGAAGTGCTGCATTGTCAGGAAAAGTGTATCTTCGAATTTCGAACCGCCGATGCTGATTAGTTAGGGGAACAAGACGGATGAATCTAAGTTCTTCATGTGTAAATCCCAATACGAGAGAAGAATCTTGCGGAAGTTGCCTGCGTGGAGCAGACCTGGACCTGGCACGAAGAGGTGGTTCTGCAGAAGGAAGAGACTTTTCAGGAGAATGTTCTCTATCAGAAGAAGAAGTTCCGCGACAGGGATCCGCAGGAATAGAATCGCCATTAGGTAAAGAGTCGAACTGTAAACTCAATTCTGCAACAAGATACAGAGAATTATATATTTATTCAAGTCGACAATCATATATTGGTAAACGGCTGTTTTCGGATTTTCCTGGTAAAAAACTCTATTTTTCGATGCTGACTAATAAGCTTTTATGTTAATGATTAATTGAAGCTAATTGCTTTATTAAATAAATTTCGAACAAAATTAAAAATGTTAGAAGTCATATATACAATGTAAATTATTATAAAAGCCATTTCAGACTTCAGAGCCCAAAATTCTCTCCAGCAAAGGAAAATAGGGTGATTTTTCAAGAAAATAGAGGAATAGTATGTAGGTTAATCAATTCTTATGAATAACATTATTCTGAAAACCATATTCCAAAAGTCACTGCATCAAAGTAAAAAATTCGGTATTTCAAATATTAGTGCTTCTCTAAAATTAAGGTTTTTCTTTTCTGAATTGTAAACACATTTACGAATTTTCCCATTTGAAAGTCATAGAGTTTTTCAAACTTTATGTAAAAAGGTTTGTCTCTCGATTTGTCCCATCAACATTTTCTTGATTGAACGCAGTTGAACAAACCCTTGTACTCGAGGAACCCGCACCAGGGACATTCCAGTTAGGTAAAAACCCGACTTCCCCGAAAAAGATAATTTTTTTAATATCTGGGAAATTAGCGCCAATTAGATGTTGTTCGCATATCTGGTGTAAAGGTGTGACGTCCCGAGTGTAATTTCCGAGACCTCCACTCATCACCAGTAGTAAAACTTAGACCAAAATTAATTTGTAGGAATGTTTGTAGAATTTCCATATGTAACTACTATGTGGAATGTCCATATGGACTTTCCGTAGAACGCTTTGCGTAGAACTTTTTGACGTTCCGTCGTAAATACATTTTTTTCAATTATTTTTTGCGGTTTGAAAATTTTATTCTTTTTCAGAAATTAAACACTTCTGGCTTGGAAATTCAACTATTCAAATTATTATGTCAAACCATTTGGTTGAAAATACACTTTTTTAAATCAAAATTTTTTTAATTCAACATTTTTTGTAAAAAATAAAACAATTTCATTTCATATACCTTAAAAAAGTATACTTAAAATTATATGCAGACAGATTATATTATTATATTCACCATTATAATTGAAGATAACCGCCAAGGATAATACTAGAGGACGAGCAATCATCATCTTTTCTAATTAAAAGAAAAACTGATTAATGTATTAATTAAGAATCTTATTAGCAATGTGACTGATGGAAAGCCCAGTGCTTCTTTCGAATATATATAAGAGGTATATCCTATAGCCGTTATCTCGTAAAGTATAGTTGTCAAGCGCATCATTCTCAGTTATTTACATTTCATTAGTCAGTTTCTATCAAGCTATATAGGTCCGGATACTTGAGTCTGGGACACCCTGTATAATAGTGGTAAATCAAAATTATACAGGATTTTTCAATGGAGGTGGCCGGTTCTCTTAATATCCGCTTTTGTAATATGGATATTTAAATAAGTTAACAAATCTGGGTGATGATAACTGATTGCGAGTGAGGGAATAAAGTTTTATGATATAATTTCCTGCATGTAAATTAATGTCATAACGTAAAAGCAGAAATAAATCGGAAAAGTGTGTTATTAGTCCTTTCCATATTTGAAATCCTATCCATACACATCCAGTGGCTGAGTGTTACTCGTCGTTTCTGCAGGAATAGTCATCATTTTCAAGTCTTTGTCTTTTGACACAGATTGTCACACTGTATTTTCACACTGTCCGCTCCATAAGTCTAATAGTAAAACAACAGAATCGCGAACGTTAGGGAAAAATACCTCCTGAAGCCAGTTTTCCCTGGCGGGCCAAAGGAACCAAATGGAGACTCTACAAAGTGCCCGTAAAGATCCCATCGGGTCCCCAATCGGTTCCTTTTTGAAAAACTAAAAAAACAGAAAAATCCACTTTTAAATGGATGAAAATCGGATTATAGGTTAAAATCTGCATTAGAAACTCAAGGAGTAATCGCAATACTTTTTCTAGCAGCGTTAAAAACTTCAAAAATTAAAATACCTGTTATTTAACGCTGCCAAAAAAGTATTGCGATTACTCCATGAGTTTCTAATAGAAAATTTAACGTAGAATATGAATTGCAGCAGTTTAATAGTTGATCGTGCTGTTTTTTAAGATTTTTAAAAATGAACCGAATGTGGACCCAATGGGGCCTTTACGGGTGCTGTGTACAGGCTGGACGGAATAGGCTTTTTTCAGTAGTTGGACCAAACTTTCCACTTGCTTCTTAGAGAAAAAAAATAAAGGTGGTAACAACTTTTTTCCTGCAGATCTGGCGTATTTCAAGTAAATAAAAAAAGATTCAAAAGAATTTAAAGTTATTAGGGAAGTGCCAGGATTTAAATCCGGTTTGTGGAACTTAACGGATTCATGAGTGTTTTGGTAGGTCGGAGTTAGCTTGAATCCCGGATGTAATGATTATCAAAAATGCCTGGTCTTTTCCGTCCTAATACTCCGCCTCTATTTTTGCGGTAACGTTTGGTAAGATTGTTGTTTTTTAGGTTGTGTCTTGAAGAATTCTTTGATTGGAATAAAAGGTAATTCTATGAGATGAAAAAAGCTATTCTGTCGAATATTAGAGCATGCAAATTTCAGAAATGGAACTGTGCAATGTTTATTAGAAATACTTTTGAATTCGTAGTTTATTATTTTATTTTCAATCCTAAATTCGAAATAACAGCCAGTGTCTGCATGCTTAAATCGATGTAACGAAAGCCTGTCTTCGATGGTGAATTCGTTAATTTAAGAGAACTAGAAAAACACGAAATATAGTCTACCTGTTAACTAATAGTTAATTAGACCTTATATATCAGTGAAAATTGTATTATAATATTTTTTGGTTCAGTAAAATTTTTACTCAACAAGCCATCACCGATTTCGACCGGTCACGTGAATTCGGGAAGAGTTACAGATAAGTTATGAGTATTGTTTTGAGGTTATCAATTGTTACTTTCACTTTAAAGCCGATTGTGCACAACATTTTTTATGATACGGCTAATAGGTAGAAGAAACCTGTAAAATGGGCTTGGATCAGGATTCCAAAATTCGGTGAAAAAAGCGACACAAGCTGTGCTGCTCATCACAGACAACAAACAGGCACACAGCACTAAAGTTGAATACAAATTAAATTTGAAACAGTCTTACAAGATACAGTGAGAACCGCTATTATTATCAACTTATATTTGAAGCACAATAATTAAACTCTACTTAAATTCCACATTTAGTATTCTCTGACTGCATGGAATTTAATTCCTTTCAATAGGCCTACGTCCAGTTCTAACCTAAAAATCCAGTTATATTTCACGAAAAGATACGGTATCATGCAAAATTAGTTGAGAATCAATCGCATCTTTAAAACTGTCTAATATAAATTGTGCAACACGAAACAATTTGTCAGTCCTTTCACTCCAACTTTCCACTGGTTCTTTTAATCTGAAAGTTGTCGCTCTGAAAGAACTTTTATGAATTTTTGCTGAACAGATTATAAAGACAATCGTTTTATGTTTCCACTTTGCCAGCACGTAAATGCTTCTTGGGTATATTTAAATATCATTACATCATTATTAAAAAATCCTAATTATACTATATTGTCAATTATAAGAAAAGGGCCTTCCATACTTGTTTAACTATGTCTTTGATTGTGTCCTTTAAATAGGCTTCGTCTTATGTAATTTCCGTTTCCTTATAGTTCACCGCATTGAAAAGCTAACACTAGCGAAACTAAGTATGCACACAAAAGGAAAACGTTGGTATTTAAATTTGGAGGGAAGGGTAGTTTTAATGATATTAAAGGGATAGTTACAGTTATTCTTGTAAGTATAATGCTACTGTAAAATTAACAGTGTAGAGACAGCCACCGCTTATATATGCTTTCATACGATTTTGAGAAAGAAAGAACAAATTAGAATATATGAAGGGGATTTTTTTGCACATTAGCGGTAGTTTTTCATGATATGCAGGTACTGAAGGTTTCTAAAAGCTTTGAATATATAATCAAACGATTCGCGACTTAATTTTAGAAGACACTTTCAAAACTGTGCTTTAGTAACTCAACGGTTCCTAATCATTGACAAAGTTACAAAAATCATGTATCCTCTAAATCAGTTTAAAGAATTTCCTCATAGGAAATAGTTATATTTTAGGGTATAGTATAATCGAAGTTCACATTTTCGATTCATAATCATTATTTTGTAAATTATTGCGTTCAATTCATCGCCAAATCTAGAAAACTGTACCAAAAAATTAGTAAAATTTATAAAATTAAGAGCGAATTTAACTCATTAAATGTGGAGCAAGGACACGAATAAATATTGCGTAATATACAGAGTGAGCTTAAAAATGATTTAATCGTGAAAACGTTGTTTCTGTGTTAAAATTAGACAATTTAGAGCAATTCTTTCCTGCTTTTTAATAAAAAGCGAGTCACTCTTAAAATATTAACATATTTAAAAGATAAGAAATGAACGTGAGAGACGAATTTCGTATTCGTATTGGGGATGGTTAAACTCCGATACGCCACCTGGTGACAAGAATCCGAATTCAAAAGAATAGGAGCATTTTGAAAGATGGATTTTAATTTGTGCATAAAAGTGTTTTAACGAATTTTGTGCATTTTATATGGAATTTACATCTTATACATCGTATTCTATGCACAATCTGTATAAAATTTGTCGTTACATATTATTAATTAAAGTTTATTCAAACTTACAATGCATTTAAACTTACATGAAATAACGTTTTTTTATTTTGCAACCTTTTTGATAGAAATCTGTTTTTTCACTGTATAAGATGAAAATTCTATCTAAACCGAATTGTTTTTGATGAAGATTTGTTTTTAGTATTCATTCATTGTTTAAAACTCCACAAAGCAATCTTAAACACATTTTTATGCAAAAATTCAAATACATCTTTAAAATTGTATACCTACTCTTTCTAGTTCCAGTTTTCAGCACCATGTAGAGAAATAGTAAAACACCATTCCCAATAGTTTCATAGAAATTTCCTTTTTATGAATAATCAACTTTTATCATTACTCAGTAATTGCATAATACCTGTTCGTATTCCTAATACAATTAAAATTTTTTAAACTTTATATATTTCGCGATGAATAGGATGAAAGATTTAAAAATTATAATTTTGCTGGCAAAACCTTAAGGTTGGAAGGCTAACTATTTTTTAAACGTTCATTAAACTAACTTTAACAAAGGCGAATTTAACACCAACATTAATTTTTCAAACAGTTATTACTCGAATATCGTAGATTTAGTTTCTGCCTAAGTGTTATCCTTTGAAGAAAAGCATGCATTTTCAAATAGTAAATACAAATGTTCCAACGAATTTCGTTCTACACAAATCCACTTATATTGCAGTTAGAGAAAAATACTGATTTATATTCTACTGAGACATTTATTTTCATGGAAGCAATAATATTCTTACTATTGGGTTCTAGTTTAAACACATATCTATTAACCAGAAGTATCCGAGTGCAGGTAGGTAAAGAGTGCTTATTCCTATATAGTTGATGCAGAATTCTGTATGTTTTCCTCGAGATACTTTGTACATATTCCATCCAAGACAAGGTACGGTTAAGGAAATATCCTAGATCTTTAACCTTTCGCGAAAAAGTTATAGTGAGATTCTCGATACGAAGCGGCGCAAATGATGCCAGATTTATAGGCGACGGAGAAGAAGTGAGTCCAATAAAAATTTCCTGAGTTTTTTCCGGGTTAACAGTAAGTCCATTCTTCCAGACCCATAGTGTAACTTGATCAATATCCTCCTGGACTAGAACAAGTAATCTACTTAGTGAGGAAATCGGTCCGGATAAGTAAATTTTAAAATCTTCAGCATATTTCACATGTTAAAAGATTATAACTAT
The DNA here is from genome assembly GCF_010883055.1 of Belonocnema kinseyi. Classification (NCBI taxonomy): domain Eukaryota; kingdom Metazoa; phylum Arthropoda; class Insecta; order Hymenoptera; family Cynipidae; genus Belonocnema; species Belonocnema kinseyi. Next base: position 129,661,107 of record NC_046657.1, on the reverse strand, counting down.
TGTAGGAGTAACTTATGGTTAACCATGTCAAAAGCCTTCGAACAATCAAACAAGACAATAATCGTGATCTCCCTATTATCCATTGCTAATTTGAGATCCGTCATTACTTTAAGTAAAGCCATAAGAGTGCTATGTTTCGCCCGAAAAGTTGATTGCATCTGGTCAATGACCTTAAATTTTTCTAGAAATTTGGAAAGTTGCATGTGAACAATTTTTTGAAGTGGTTTAGGCAGTTCACATAAAATAGAAATAGCCGAAAGTCTTTTGGAGAAGTAGGTTTTGAATTTTTGGGAACTGGGCAAATAACAGCCTTTTTCCAGATATCTGGTAGAAACCGACCTGAAGGGAAGTATTAAAAATATACAATAAAATAGGAAAGCTAGAATAGGATAGGTTTTGGTGGGATTAGGTGTAGACGTCTAAGAAGATGCCAAATGTCCTCTTTCTTGTCTCTATGTGCAATTTCATTATAATTGTGTTGATTGAACGCATCCCTAATCTTAGTTTGAACTTAGTTCCTGACTTTACGAAATTGAGCTAGTATTGTACCGCTTTGTGTTCTTTTTGCAAGTCGGCGCTTGCCATCACGTTCTCTCATCAGATTTTTAATTTCGGATGTGATCCAGGAGACAGCTTTATTGAAGTTTTTAGGAACGTCTAGTGGAGAAAATTTGTTGAAGTCGTGGTTAGAGAGAAATGGAATAGCATGGTAATCGTAGGAGACAACCTTATCAATATCATCTAGAATCACGAAGTCAAGACGAGTATTGGAGCGATTAGTTTGGTGAGTAGAATACTGAGGTACAATCAAGAGCCCTGACGAGTACACTAAAGATGTTAGGTATTTCTAACTCGGCGAATATTTCTGGTAGGCGTATTACTATTTATATATTCTGCAATTATTTATTTTTAAACTAAATAATAAATCGTTTATAAACAATAACAAACCTTGAAGAATAACTTCAATTTTTCATTATTTTTGAAGAACATGATTAGATAAATAAACGTTTATTTTTCGGCCTGCTGGCCTTAAAAAATTGACTTGTTTACTCTTCCATTTTTTACAGAATTTTCTGCAACCATCATATTTTCTGTACCATCCATCCACACCTTATAACTAATCAGCTCGCTCCTATAGCCTAACCTTCCTCGCTGCGCCGCGCACGCATTTCGCTCTTTTGTCGCTATGCCTCGCATTACCAGCCTCTGTCTCCGCGGCTAACACCTAATACTTAACTACTATTTACAATATTTATATTTCTCGTACATCTACTTCCTCCCTTATCCCCCTCCTTTCCACCTCTTCACATTTCTCTAACCAATGCTCCAATTTTGCATTCCCTTTCCCGCACAATTCACACATTCTCTTCTCTCTAGAAAGCTAGAACCTATTATACTTCTCCATGCACCCGCACCTCATTCTCACTATAAGTTCCTAACTTCCTTGCCCTCCTTTGTTACACAAATATTGCGCTGTCTCCCTTGGCATAATCCACGCATAGTTTCCGTTATACATCGACTCTCTTTTTCTCTCCTCTCCTTCTGCCCTCTCTTTCTCCATGCCCTTCTCTTGAATCAACTCCTTCCTTCTTTCCTCGTGCATTCTGCTAACTTCATCCATTTGCAATCCATTCGTTTTAAAATACTTTTCCCTTTCCAACTCCATCTTTGCACCACTATGTCTGTTCTCTTTCTCCTACCACACGTTCGACTCACTGTTGTAATCCCTAAACTCGTTCTTTCTGTCTCTCTCCTGACAATATAGTTCGGCGAATTCCTTGCCAACCCCAGTATCCACTTTACATACCTCTCCTGTACCCTACTTACCTTCTCACTTCCCTTCCAACCCCATACCTCCACTCTGTAAAATAAGGCACTCATCACTAGCGAGTCAAACAGTTTCATTCTCCTTTCAAAATCAACTGCGAACAAACTCTTCCCCAGCCCCCGCACATGTCTCATCACCACATTTGCCCTCCTCACTCTCTCTTTTATATGACCATCCACTCCCCCATTTCTTCAAAACAGGAAGCCCAGGTACACAAACTCTTTCACCTCGTGTACCGCTTTTCCCTTCCACTTCCACTCCCCTCCTCCATCTTTCCCACCTCTTTTCCTGAACACCATAACCTTCGACTTGTGCGCATTTAACTCTAACCTATTCTTGTCCAAGTAACGTCTCAACCTCTTCATTATCTCCTTTAAAGCCTCTATACTCTTTGCTAACAGCACTATGTCATCTGCATATGCGAGTGACCTTACCTTGACTCCTCCTACCCTAACTCCTCCTACCACTCCAGCCGCTAGCTTACTTTCCATATCCGCAATCAAAATGGCAAAAAGCGTAGGGCTAAGCGGGCAGCCTTGCCTCAACCCCCTATCCATCCAGAATCCCTCAGAGATTCCCTTCCCGCCACTCACCCTATGTTTCGTCCCCTCATATACCTCCATTACCCTCTCGATCACGCCCCTCTTCACTCCCCTCTCTTCCATTGCCTCCCACAACCTCCCCCTATCCACTGACGGGAACGCGCTCTTTAGATCTACAAAAAACGCGTACATTTTGGCACTCTTTTTGGTTAATTCTCTATCCAACATGTGTTGCAAGACGTAAATATTGTCAATAGTGCTCCTTCTCTCTCTAAAGCCCGCCTGCGTCTCCGGCAATATTCCTTTCCCCTCAACATCCTTTTGCAGCCTATCTGCTAACACCATCGCGTATATTTTTTACGCAGTATTCATGAGCGTAATTTCTTTATAATTTTCCTGCATCTCACTATCCCCTTTCTTATACAGTGGTACGATCAACCCCTCTCTTCACCCTCTTCGAAATCCCTCCCCCCTCCATACTTTTTCACTACCCCCTTCAGCCTCTGCGTTACCTCTTGTGTGCCAAACAGCCACGCTTCATTCTCTACCCCGTCAATCCCTCCTGCTTTCGATTTTTTCAACTTCCCTATCTGCTTCTCTATCTCCTCGTCGTTCAGCTCCTCTTCATCTAACTCTCTGTTTCTTTTAATCCCCTCATCTCTCTTTCGAGTATCTGACCCCTGAAATGAATCCTCAAAAAATTTTCTCCATTCGTCGCTCCCTATCTTCTCACTTATCCCCACCCTACGTTTCCAAAACCTATTAATTATCTTCCACACGTCCTCTTCTGTCTTCACACTTCTCAACTCCTCTTCCAACTCTTTTTTTTCCTGCTCTTTCTTCTTACACATCGCCCTAAACTCCTTCCTGATTTCTACGTACTCCTCCCTTTTCGCGGTTCCTTCCTTCCACTTCCTGCACTTCTTTTTCACCTTTCTCTTCATCATTTTACATTCCCTATCCCACCACGGTTTTACCATTCCTTTCTTCTTTTTCCTAAATACCTTCTTTTGCACACAACCTTTCACTTTCTCTTGTAGAGCCTCCCATATCTCGTCCACGGATTCCCCCTCAAAGCTTACACTGTCCAATTGCTCCTGATACTTCTCTATCGCCTCTCTCGTCCATGACACCCTCTCCCCTGACAAGCCTTCTTCCCTACCCTTCCTTTCGCCAGCCTACCCCTGTATCCACAAACTCAATGGCTAATGGTCTGATTCCACCCTTCCTTCCACTGTGAAGTTCTGTATCTCCTCAAACCGTTGCATATTCATAATCACGTAGTCTATCACCGATACACCCTTCTTACTCACATACTTGTATTCTCCCTCTTCGTCCCGTTTTACCATACCATTCGCCACCGCCCACCATCTATTCTCCATCCAATCTCTTAGAATCCTCCCCTCTTAATTTATTATTTTATCCTTAGATTTTCTTTCAAAGCTCTCCCCTTCCTCGTAGAGGTCCCCTTATTTATTCATTAATAAATAATTGAAAGAATAAGTCATTTATAAATAATAAAAAGTCATATTGAAACAGTAAAATTCATTTAGAAAGCCTGAAAAATAATTTTTCATTTTGCATTCACATTTTTTCCCCTTCAGATTATAATTTGCCAAAGATTTTTTTTTCTTTCTTGGCTTAAGAATCGTTTATGGCTTAATTTTTAAAAATTTATGGAATCACTGCCGTTTCGGTGTAAAAGTTGATCTCTTCTGGTAGAAATTTCATGTTTTGTTTGAATAAAATTACAAGATTTTTCGTTGAAAATTCATCTTTTTTGTTTGAAAATTCAACCATTTTATAGAAAATTCGTTTCTTTGTTTAAAATTTTAAGTATTTTGTTGAAAATTCGTTTTGTTTGTTGAAAATGAATTTTCTGTTCTGACAATGTAATTAACCCAGCTCAATATTTAATCATTTTAGTTGAGAAATCATCTCTTTGGCTGAAATTAATGTCTTCAATTAAAAATTTAACTATTTAATTTTTGGTTGAATGTTTGTCTTTTTTAGTTAAAAAAAACAAACATTTATTTTGTCGAAAAAAAAAATTTTTATGTTGAAAATGTTTTTTTTTTAATTGAAAGTACAATTAATCCAGTTCAGTATTGAATCATTTCAGTTTAAAATTCATCTACTTGGGTATTAAGTACTCGGCTATAGGCCAATATTCGGTACTCGCCAAGTAGCAAATGTGTGGATTGGGCTTAAGGTTTTTCAAAAGTGCATTGTTTTTTTAATGGAGTGATCAATTCCAGCAAAACAACATGGATTGTTCTAGTGAATGTAAGTACTTGAAAAATAGTTTAATATAAATGGATATGACAAAGATAAAAGTACATATTTGAAAATTAGCTGTCCAAAGTTACCTGTTTGGTCTGGACACATTATTTCAGATAGATTTTACAGATGCGTTCTGAAACGCTCATTGTGCAGTGCACGTTATTCATACTATATCATCGTAAACTTTTGTGATTTCACTGTTCTATTAGCTTCAATTAACGGTATAAACATACATCTGTTCATTAAAGGAACGTATTGTTTAAACGATAACAAAATATCGACTGCATATTGAAACCAAATTGTGTCATACTTTATACTATTAAATAAAGATTCAGTGATATATGAGATAAAAAGATAGTAAATAATCGGATATTAATAACATTATTTCATCAAGTGATTTTTAATATTATAACATATTGTGAATATTTTAAATGTAGAAGAATTTTCAATGATATTACATACCTCTCATAAAATTGTAAAAACGTTACTTTTCCAGATACTGATCATGGAGATACAGAACAGTGCATTTGTTTAACCCGAGAGGAATTATTTGAATTAGTCAAACAAAAAAATTTCTGAGGTTGCTGAAAACTGCTAAGTCGTTAAAATACGGATTCTAAGTGAAAATTCCCTATAGAAGGTCACGGAATAATCGCAACACTTTTTTTTTGCAACGGTAAAAAGTTTTAAAAAATATAAGACGTATAGCGCTTGTTGACTGCTACACTTCAAACCCATCATCTGTAAGGAGCAGTCAACAAGCTGTAAAACATATAGCAGTCAACAGGCTGTACAAAATATACTTCTTTAACTTTTTAACGCTGCAAAAAAAAGTATTGCGATTACTTCGTGAGTTTCCAATTAAAAATTTAACGTAGAACCGAATTTCAACAGTTTAAAAATTAATCCTACTGTTTTTTTCTTAGTTTTTTAAAAAGGAACCGAATGGGGGCCCAATGAGGTCTCTACGGGTACTTTGTGGAGGATCCATTCGGTTCCTTCGGTCTGCTAGGTCTAATTGATAAGTTACAACGAACAAATTTCATTTCACTTCTCATGTAAATATACGACTAACCCGCGCAGTTCGGACCAAAAGTGTTGCGACCCCTATTTTTTCAATGAAAAATCTCACTTTCCTACGCCTACTTATGTAGACAAAATTCAAACTGAGCTATAAAAAATGGAAAAAATGTTGTCAATGATATATAAACATAAAGTTGACCTATTCGAAACTATCTTTCAAACCACCCTCTAAATGGAAAACCACAACTTCAAATAGATTTTTCGATAGACTTCAGGTTCTAATTGATAAGTTGCTAAAAAATGAATTGCATATTGTTTCTAATGTGATAATACAACTTGATTATGCAGTTCTGAGCATAAGGGCAGCAAACCCTATTTTTCCTACTGAAATTTTTCACCTTTTTTCTTTTTTTTTTTGCACGATAAAAATTGAAAATCAGTTCAAAAATAGGAAAGATATTTTCGTGAACTGAATGCAAAAATAAATTTAACGTGCTCAAAATTTATTTTTCAAAAGACGCTTCGAATGGAAAAATTGACCCCGCACAAAGGGTTTTCTATATACTCCAGGTTTTAATCAAAAAATGACTATGAAACCAATTGCGAATTCCAGTCTGGGACTGGGATTCGCGTTAAGGAAACAAATAGCAAAGAGCATTAAGAGGTTATTATATGTTAAAACATACCGAACCTACAATCTTTATGGCTTATTACAAGCTTTATTCAGAAAAAAGAAATTAAAAAATTGAGAACTCTGGACTGGATAGACATGTAAGTATTTCCACATAAAATAATCTGGGATGAATTTTTATTTGTCTAGAGTAGACAGCAATTCATAAATTGAAACTAATTTATTAAATAGATTACCTTGAATGTCAACATTTTTTGAAAAGTCGGTAGTGGGACCAAAGCGAGTAGGAGAAATCGCGATGAGTGCTAGTGCGATAAGTGGGAGAATACTGTATTGCGAAAGAAATAAAAATTGATAAAAAATAATTGTAAAGTTATTTACGTTGATTTCATACAATAAAGTTAATCTCTTTAAGGCGATTTTTTAAATCACCTTCAACTGGAAAAATCAAATCGCAATAAATAAAAATTCTTTGGTATTCTCCACGCTATATTTCGTAGGTTGATCTCGGGAAATATATTTAATGTATCATGATGTATGACTTATGAATTTAATGTATTTAAAAACGTACTCAATTTTCAGTAGAACTGATTTGACATTTGTGAATTTGAATTAAAATAAAAAAATTATGTATAAGCTGAAAAGAAATACGTAATCACGAATTATTTATTAGTCTGCGTTGATAGAATTAAACTTACTTTATTTTGCAGGAAAAGAACAGAAAAGCCTTAAAGAGACCATTTTTACAAATCAATTTCTCACGTTATTGTCTTGTAATCTTTAAAAATTTTCCATATCATGTCTCACGGAAAAGTAAGTTAGAAAATTAATTTTTGTCTATATGCATAATTCTTTCTGTATACAATATTTTTTATCTCAAAAATTAATATAAGGAGAGAATGTTCTACTTTCTTTCAAATAAATAACATAAAAAGTGTTCATAGAAAGCAGCTACACTTCCGTAGAATCCTAGTTTATCCGTGTTTAAGAAACTTTTATTTGCAAAATGTGTAGCCCGCTATTCACTATGGAAAGTAATTACAAAAAATTAATTGAAAAGTATTTAAACTTTATATTGTAGCACAATTTCTAATAGAGAAATCATTCATAGAATTTTATCTACAAAATTCCATGGTGTGAATAATCGATTTTTCCACCGAAAAATTATGATTATAATTTTTAACCATATAGTTGCATTTACAACAAAACGACTTTGCAATCCAAAAATATTTACAGTTGATAATTCAACCGAAAATTGTAATTTTTAATTAAAAAATATAAAATTTCCATAAAACAATTTAATGTATACAAAGAAGGACGAATTTGTAACAAAATACATGATTTTTTAACCAAAAATGGTATAGATTAATTTCACTTTCAAAAATGTATTTTCAACGAAAGAGATGAACCTTCAAATAAAAAAAAAATTAACAAAGTAGTTGAACTTTTGATAGAAAAATGAACTTTTTTACAAAATAGTTACATTTCCAACAAAATAATTAATTTTTCAATCAAATAATTGAGTTTTTATGCAAACGAGATGAATTCCAAAATCGCCAATTTCTTTAATTTCTTTCGAATGCGAATCAAGATATAAATAAGACTATTATAATATAACATAATTATAATATTATCATTATTAATATATGTATATATTTATATATATATATATATATAATAGTATTAATATTTATATACTCTATATTTTATACTTGAAATAACATAACTTCAAAATATACGCATATAAAGAGGCGCGCGAAGTATTCAAATCATGAGAATCGCCAGCATCGAAATCTGGGAATATTAAAATCCCAATCTCTTCATTTTATTTCAAAGCGGATAGAGATATAAATAGAACCGCCGAAGTGTTCCGACTGGCAATCGTGCACCTTCGAATTTTCAAATTCAGATGAGGAGAAATGGGTTACGCGCGCAACTCAGTCATTTACATAGCCTCCTACTATATTCACACGGACATAACCCTGTCATAGTATTGGACCACAGCTCGTTTCAGATCTGAGATCACTGGTCGGCAGAGCTGCCAGATCGAGACTTTTAGTAGAAATAGTTAAACTTTTAACTAAAACAATTAATTTTTTGAAAAAAAATTGAATAAGAAGATGAATTTTCTTGTAGTTAAAAGAAATTAATTTTTAGACCAACAGAAACAAAAAAAATTGTACAAAATAGTTAAATTTTAAGAAAAGAAATTTTTCAACTAATTTGATAAATTGTCAACCAAAAAAAATTGAAATTAATTGAAAATTCCATCAAATGTTTTAAAACATCCTAAAATATTTAAAATCCTTTAAAATATCTTGAAATTTTGCGAAACTCTTAGATTCCTTGCAATTTTAAAAATACCTTAAAATATTTTAAATCCTTTAAAATCACATATTAAATAATTGAAATCAATTGAAAATTCCTTAGAATCTAGTAAAATGTCCTAAGACGTATCAAATCCTTTAAAAACTCATATTAAATTACTGTAATAAATTGAACATTCCTTAAAACCTTTTAAACTACTCTCAAATATATCGAAACCTTCCAAATCTTTTGAAAAATCTTGACTTCTTTTAAAGATTTTTAAGGTACTTTGGAGTTTTTTTTAACAACCTTGATATAATTATTTAAATTGATTGTAATTCCTTTAATTTTTAAAAATGAATTAAAAATTCAGTGAAATCTTTTTAAGCATCCTCAAATATTCAAAATCCTTAAAAATCTGTTGAAATCTCTTGAATTTTTTTAAAGCTCTTAAAAATTCCTTGAAATTTTAAAAATACCCTGAAATATTTCAAATCCTTTAAAATCTCATATTAAATTACTGTAATCAATTAAAAATTCTTTGGAAGCTTTTAAATACTCTCAAATATTCTGAAACCTTCGAAATCTTTTCAAACACCTTGACACCTTTTAAGGATTTCTAAAGTCCTTTGGAATTTTTTTAAATAACTCTGCTAAAATTGTTGAAATTTTTTGAAATTTCTTGAAATTTCTTGAAATTATAAAAATCAATTGAAAATTACTTGACATCTTTTAAAATCTTTTCAGCTTTTGAAAATTCCCTGAAATATTTTAAATCCTTCAAAATATCATATGAAATTACTGTAATATATGAAAATTCCTTGAAATCTTTAAAATTCTCTCAAATTTTTCAAATCCTTTAAAATCTTTTGAAATGCCTCGGACTTTTTTTTAGGATTTCTAAATTACTTTGGAATTTTTAAAAATGAGCCTTCTAAACATTTTTTAATTCTTTGAAATTCCTGTAAATAGTTAAAATAAATTTAATATTCTTGGACATCTTTTAAAACATCCTTAAATATTTAAAATCCTTACAAATCTTTTGAGGTCTTTTGAAATTTTGTAAAGCTTCAGATTGAGATTTAAAAAAGAAGAGTTTCAAAACGTTAAATATTGAAATGTTTGTAGATTAGAGTTTTGAAGGTGGGATCAATAAAAATTCAAAGCTTTTGAAATTTAATTTTCAAAAATTTTCAGCTATTCCATAAGAATAATTTTCAACTCGATGGGATTCAAGTCTTCACATTTAAAATTGTAAACTTGGAAGTTTATTTATAAAAAATTAATAATAATAAATAAAGTAAATGCGTTCAAAGTTTAAATGAATGTTTTTCAATTGGGCAATCTCTAAATTAAATTATTTCAGACTGAAATTTAGACAATTTTTAAACATTAAAAATTTAACTATTTCTAAAACGATTTTTGTATATAATTATAAAATTATATATATATTTGCTTAGGATATTTTTAATTTTTAAAGGATTTCCAATGTTTTAGGGTCTTTTAAAGCATTACAAGGAAATCTACGAACATTTTAATATTTAACGTTTTAAAATTTGACTGTTTTTTAAATTTCAATCTGAATTTTTTAAAAATTTAAAGAGATTTCAAAAGATTTCAAAAGATTTTAAATATTTGAGGTTCTTTTAAAAGATTTCAAGGAATTTCCAACTTATTTTTATAATTTTAAGGAATTTCAAGGAATTAAAAATTTTTTAGAAGTTTTTTTCTTAATTCCAAAGTACTTTCGAAGTCTCAAAAAAAAGTTCTGGGTATTTCAAAAGATTTTGAAGGATTTAAAAAATTTGAAAGTATTTTAAAATGTTCCAAGGGATTTTAAAAAAATACATTTACAATTTCAAATACAATTTTTACTAAAATACATGAACTTTGCACAAAATAAATATATTTTCCACCAAGTCTAATTTTTTATAGAAAAAATTAATGTTCAATCATAATTAAATTTTCGACAAAAAACATTAATTTTCTTGCAGTTGAAAAAAATTCATTTTCAAACAAAAACAAAACAAAAATTCTACAAGATAGTTAAATTTTCAGAAAACAAATTTTTTCAACTAAATTGATAAATAATCAACCAAAAACAATCTAAATTTTCAACAACGCAGTTCCACTTTCAATCAGAAAAGTTGAGGAAAAAGAATAGTTAAGATTATTTAAAATTGCTTTGAATTATTGAAATTATTTGAAAATTCCTTGTAATGTTTTAAAAACCCTAAAATATTGAAAATCCTTTGAAATCTTTTGAGGATCCTCGACATATTTTAAATATTATTAAGGTACTTTGGAGTTTTTTTAAGCAACCCTGCTACAATTTTTTTAATTCGGTGAAATTCCTTCAAATTATAAAAATGAATTGAAAATTCATTTGAATATTTTTAAACATTCTAAAATATTTAAAATCTTTTGAAATCTCTTGAAAATTCCTTGAAAATTTAAAAATACCCTAAACAAAAAAATGTATACATATGTGTGTGTGTGTATGTGTGTGTATATATATATGTATATATTTATAATTTTATAATTATATACAAAAATCTTTTTAGAAATAGTTAAATTTTAACTCGAGTAATTTCTATTAAAAGTTTAATTTAATAGTTTAATCTACAAACATTTAAATTTTTAATGTTTAAAAGTTTTCTAAATTTCAGTCCGAAATAATTTAATTTATAGATTGCCCAAATGAAAGACATACATTTAATTTTTGAACGCATTTAATTTACTTATTATTAATTTTTTGTAAATAAACTTCCAAGTTTACAATTTTAAACGTGAATACTTGAATCCCATCGAGTTGAAAATTATTCTTATGGAATAGTTAAAAATTTTTGAAAATTTAATTTCGAAAGCTTTTAATTTTTATTGATTCCATCTTAAAAACTCTAACCTACAAACATTTCAATATTTAACGTTTTCAAACTCCTCTTTTTTTAATTTCAATCTGAAATTTTACAAAATTTCAAAAGATTTGTAAGGATTTTAAATATTCGAGGATGTTTTAAAAGATGTCTAGGAATTTCCAATTTATTTGTACTATTTACAGGAATTTCAAAGAATTAAAAAATGTTTAGAAGGCTCATTTTTTAAAATTCGAAAGTAATTTAGAAATCCTAAAAAAAGTCCGAAGCATTTCAAAAGATTTTGAAGGATTTGAAAAATTTGAGAGAATTTTAAAAATTCCAAGGAATTTTCATAGATTACAGTAATTAATTTAATATGATATTTTGAAGGATTTGAAATATTTCAGGGAATTTTCAAATTTCAAGGAATTTTCAAAAACTGAAAAAATGTCAAGAAATTTCAAAAGATTTTTAATATTTGTGAATGTTTTAAAAGATGTCAAGTAATTTTCAATTGATTTTTATAATTTCAAGAAATTTCAAAGAATTTCAAAAATTTTAGCAGAGTTATTTTAAAAAATTCCAAAGGACTTTAGAAATCCTTAAAAGGTTTCAAGGTGTTTGAAAAGATTTTGAAGGTTTCAAAATACTTGAGAGTATTTAAAAAGGTTCCAAAGATTTTTTAATTGATAACAGTAATTTAATATGAGATTTTAAAGGATTTGAAATATTTCAGGGTATTTTTAAAATTTCAAGGAATTTTCAAGAGCTTTAAAAAAATTCAAGAGATTTCAGCAGATTTTTAAGGATTTTGAATATTTGAGGATGTTTAAAAAGATTTCACTGAATTTTTAATTCATTTTTAAAAAATAAAAGAATTATAATGAATTTCAATAATTATATCAAGGTTGTTAAAAAAACTCCAAAGTACCTTAAAAATCTTTAAAAGATGTCAAGATTTTTCAAAAGATTTGGAAGGTTTCAAAATATTTGAGAGTATTTTAAAAGGTTTTAAGGAATTTTCAATTTATTACAGTAATTTAATATGAGTTTTTAAATGATCTGATACGTCTTAGGACATTTTACTAGATTCTAAGGAATTTTCAATTGATTTCAATTATTTAGTATGTGGTTTTAAAGGATTTAAAATATTTTAAGGTATTTTTAAAATTGCAAGGAATTTTCAAGAGCTTTGCAAAATTTCAAGTGATTTTAAAGGATTTTAAATATTTTAGGATGTTTTAAAACATTTCAAGGTTTTTCAATAATTTAAAGCACTTTCAAACAATTCCAACTATTTTTTTCAATTTTTGTAGTTGAAAGTGAAATTGCTTGGTCAAATTTTTTTTTTGTTGACAATTTATCAAATTAGTTGAAAAATTTCTTTTCCGAAAATTTAACTATTTTGTAGAATTTTTTTTGTTTGCTTTGTTTTAAAAATTAATTTCTTTTAAGTGCAAGAAAATTCATCTTCTTATTAAAATTTTTTTCAGAAAATTACTGGTTTTAGTTCAAAGTTTAACTATTTCTATTAAAAGTTAATCAACTATTAATTAAAATTAATGTTATATTTTATAATTATAATATTAACAATAATAATATATACGAGGTGTGTTCAAACAGTAAGGTGACCTAGTGTATAAATAAAAGTTTATCCAAAAGAATTATTAAATTGTTTAAATTTATGAAAATTGGAATGCTTATTTAATTTGCTCACTTTGATTTGATGTAATTCTTGTCGAAAAAAAGGTGAAGGTTTAAATGAAGGGTAGAATTGTTGAAGGAGGTAACTGAAAATTTTTCAAAATTGTAAAAGTATTTGTTCGAGATAGTATTTATTTACGACACCAAACTAGAAGTTACAGTTTCATATGCATTACAGATGAAGAGTTTTGTGACTAAACTATTTTTCATGTTATTCACGAGAGGCTGGGAAAAATATAAATTTCATTTTTTATCGCCACTTGAAATTGAAAAATCGTCTGTCAAAATGTGATAAAGTCTTATTTGGAATTGATTTTCTCCGAACTCAATAACTTTTTCGATTAATCGTTTTCTCTCCATGTTCATCAACTCAACATCTCGGAGACCTGTCAACATTCAATAACAAAATTAAAATTGTCCTTTTGTCACGAGTGCAAGACACTTATCAGAACCCATTAAATTGTAACCTCAAAAGTAAAACTTATTTTCTTAGAACCAAATATTTTTCACTAAAATGTTTCCCTTTGTATTTAGAAACTTAACATCTCCGGAACGATTCACTATTTTTTTGTAATTGAGTATTACATTTTTAATTAATATCTTCATTCGTTTTCGACGGGGAAAAATAGAATGTGTCAACCTGGTATGATCATCTTCGAAAAATAATTTGTTAGGACTGAAAGTTTCTTTTCCATCAATATTGATTACACAACACGTCAGCCCAGAAGCAATTTTTTTGCTTATGCGCTAATTAGAGAAACTTTGGAAATGTTGGAACAAAAATAAAATTATGCGTGTTAATGCGACGATACGTTAAAGGCATCATGCGAACTTGATATATTCTTAATGCGTTCAGACTCATACGAGGTGTGTTCAAAAAGTAAGGTGACTTTTCAATTTTCGCGGGCTACGTACATTCAAGTTTTAAATTTTTTGTTTTGTTGTGTTGGTACACT
>NC_046657.1:129643983-129646875 GCF_010883055.1 Belonocnema kinseyi | reverse complement strand
GCTGTTCCAAGAAGGCCGAGAGGATGTCGAAGACGAACCTCGCCCTGGACGTCCCAGCACGTCAACAACAGATGGAAACGTTCAAGCAGTGGAAGAAATGGTATTGAAAAATCGCCGAATTACCATCAGAGAAGTTGCTGAAGATGTTGGCATATCGGTTGGCTATGCCATGCTATCTTTTCGGACGTTTTGGGCATGAGACGTGTGTCGCGAAATTTGTTCCAAAACTGCTTAATTTTGATCAAAAGATCCGTCGCATGACCATCGCTTAGGAGATGTTGAATGAAGTCAATAATGCCATATTCAACGGATTTGGCCCCCAGCGACTTTTTTCTTTTCCCAAAACTGCATCGCTGCAAGAACTCAAGGCTATGCCACAAAATGATTATCAGAAGTGCCTCGAAGATTGGAAAAAGCGTTGGCACTAGTATATCATATCTGAGGGCAATTACTTTGAAGGGGACAACATAAATATTGAGGAATAAATGAATATTTTTTGAGAAAACCATAACTCTCATATTTATTCTTTGCATTTGGAATGCTTGAAAAAAACTTTATCAAAAAGATCTCTTTTAGATGACAGTATTTATATGCGTCTTCATATTCTGAATTGTCTACTTAATTAAGTATAGTCAAAGATTCAGTTTCTCAAAGCTCTGTAGGCTTTGACGTACACATTCTCATCGTGACACTCGCGCTGCGCGCTCGATTGCCGACCGATGTTTGTAAACAGGTTTTGTTGAATTTTTTCGTAACTTTCGTCGTTTTTCCACACATTTTTTTTTATTTGATTTTTTTTTCAACGTTATCTTTCACGAATGAAACAAAAGGTACGCGTCCTATCAAGAAGTGATTCCTAACGAAATTGTGGATCTTTTTTGGGATAAAAATTTTTGCTATTTTGTCTTTAATCATATCCTACTTATTTTATCTACAAAATGGAATTTTTTATTGCAATCAAAAATTTAATTTTTGATTTTTGACGAAGATCCAAAAATTTGTTATGATAATCTTTTAGGTCTTTTCAAAAGAAATGTTTTTCTTTTCTTGACTTTTTTTCATATCGTGCGTTTTTTGGCTTAAAATTTTGATTTTCGTTTGATTTAAAATTTTTTGAAAACGCTATATCTCTGAGAATTTTCTTTTTATCGAAAAAAGTCATAAGCATAAGTTGTTTGGTCTTTTTAATACTTTAAATATCCATGCATAGAATTTTCAAATTCAGAAAAAAGTGACCTAAAAAATTTTCAAAATGCGCTCACTTTTTAATTTTTGATCAAAAATGGCTGGTTAACGAACTCATATTTTATTTTAAGATCTAAAAAAAGTGTGTCAAAGATGGACTTGATTCGTTCATTTTTTCGAGAGTTATCGTGTTTACGGACGGATGTCCGGACGGACAGACAGACGCCATCGTGAAAATCTGATTGTATGAAGCAACTTTGAGAAACAAATTCATTTATGACGTATTTTTAACATAGACCATTTTTCTTTTCTGCGATATCATTTCTTTTGATCTCAAGAATAAGATTGTTTGCTAAGTAAATAATTAAGTAATGTTTAAAATTATATGAAAATAGAACATAATACATTAAATTAATAATAAATGATATTGCGTATAAATCATTGTCATACACAAATCTGCTTATATTGCAATTAGGCCAAAATATTTTTTTATTTTCTGCTGAGACTTTTTTTTTCATCTGAAAAATAATATTCTGACAAACGGATTATAATTTGAAAACACATGTGTCATGGAACTAAGAAACAAGCCTTAGGACCGACCCGATTAAAATTTTTAAGTAACGTTACTTTCCGTAAGAACAGTAACATCTAGTCAAATGTTGAGGACACAAAAAGTCACATCAACCAAACCAAGAATAAAGACTATCTCTACCACACTTGAACTTAAAAAATGATAATTTATTAAAATTTAAATATAACATTGTGCTTTTCTGAGAATATTAATTGGTTTATTTTCCGATACCTTGTCAACTTATTTAAGAGTGTTTAGTTAAATCCGACTTTCAATTTATTCAATAGGTGTGGCACTGACTCATTATATATTTTATCTCAAGTGTTTGAGAAAGAAAAAAAGAAAGCTTACCAAATTTCCGGGTTTTTACGTGATTCTCGGATTAATGAAATCAAGAGTGATTAACCCTTTTGATGAAAAAATCATTATTTTTCAAAAATGCAGCAATTTCATAGATAAGCCAAATATTTCCAATTTACAATTATTTATTTCCAATTTCGATATTACCAAATTTTCCACACTGACAATTGAGGAGTTCTGGACAAGAAGGCGACAGGCGCTCGAGAACGAGAAAAAGTATTGTCCAGGGATTGACGTCAGGTATCAAAAGTGAAATTCGAAATTTGAAAAAACCGAAAATATAGTTATATAGCTCTTGAAAAATGAACCTGAGTCTCCATTTACAGTTTTTCTCTTGAGCTGCAAGCTTTCCAGTAAATAATTAAAAACTGACTTTTTTAAATTGAAAAAACCATGTTTTTTCACATTCAACTCGCTGTAAGTAATTCGTTTATCAACTTATTAACAAATTTCTTTTTGAGTGTTATTCGTGAAACTATAGCGGAGGCTACAGTATCTAAAAAGGTCAAAAGTTAATTTCTAATGTTTTCTTTAATCCGAATGAAAAACCACGTTTTTAGACTTTCACATTAGAAAAGTGAGCAAAGAAGTTTGAGCTACGACAAACTTCAAGCGAACGAATTTTCCGCCAATGTATTGGCCAACTTTTTGTAAAATCTCAATTCGATTTGATGTTTAGTTCCATAATTACAGCGAGTTTATTACGAGCTCGCGACGCGACACCACAGGATTTTTCAGGGGACGCCGCCTGAAGCCTGAAACATCGTCCTTGCCCA